>NC_085864.1:53996641-54069141 GCF_034702125.1 Engraulis encrasicolus
ATTACTGCTATTTTCATTGTTGGCCCAGTGTTAGGGGGGGGGGGGTACGAGTGGGGGTGGGGGACGGGAGGGGGGGTTCGAACGAACCCCTCGAACCCCCCCTGGCTACGGGCCTGCACACAGATTCAATACACAAACCTCCCCATCTCTCCACTACTGCAACCCCAAAGGGGCACAGAATTTTGGCAAAATGTGTGAAACTGACACAGATGTTGTGTACCAAAGAAAGATCCGTGTGTCCATTCCACGGAATTCTGAGAGGTCATGTTTCAGCCGACAAGTCACCCCCTTAGCAACGTGTTTGGTGACCGACAAGTCACCCCCTTAGCAACATGTTTGGTGTTGGATACAGAGGCGATTCTAGGGTCAGGTGGGGCCCCAAGCCTAAATGCAAAAGACTGAACATTTGAACCAAAATCACCACTACTGTAGTACAGTATGGGCTGTTATTCACTATCTAGAGGCTTGGGGGCCCCAAGCGGCTGCCTGCTTTGCCTAGTGGCAAGATGTGCCTCTGGTTGGATTCAGTGGTGTAGTCTACATAGAACGCGGGTATACGGAGTATACCCACTTCAAAATTTCAGGGATTTCAGTATACCCACTTAAAATTGATTGATCCATTATCTATAATAGCACAAATATATACAGTATACCCACATCAAAAAAACTAATCAAATATACAGTATACCCACCATAAAACAGTAGACTACATCACTGGTTAGAGAGATACGGTGGAGGGAGCTATTCGAACTTGCGTAAACAAAAACAATTGATGTAAACCTTAAAGGGGTATACCACTATTTTGGGGCTTAATACAGTTAAAATCGTTGGCCAGGGTTTATAAAGGTGGTAAAGTGTCTTAATTTTCATGTTAAGCGTTGTCTTGCTTTAAGACAAGTTAAAAGAGGGAATATGTCGCTAAGCTAGTGAAAGTCAATGGATCCGTGTAGCATTGCTACACCCAAAATAGTGGCATACCCCTTTAACCACCGTACAGAGTAACAAGTGTAAACCACCAGCCAAAAGGGCACTGAAATGATGACAAGCCACAGCACAGTTTTGCCAGCATTAGGCTGATTGGCAGGTGCCAACGTCAATCCCTGGTGTGTGTGTGTGTGTGTGTGTGTGTGTGTGTGTGTGTGTGTGTGTGTGTGTGTGTGTGTGTGTGTGTGTGTGTGTGTGTGTGTGTGTGTGTGTGTCTCTGTGTGTGTGTGTGTGTGTGTGTGTGTGTGTGTGTGTGTGTGTGTGTGTGTGTGTGTGTGTGTGTGTGTGTGTGTGTGTGTATGTGTGTGTGGAGGGGTGTATGTGTGTGTGTAGAGGTGTGTGTGTGTGTGTGTAAAGGTGTGTGTGTCTGTGTGTGTGTGTGTGTGTGTGTGTGTGTGTGTGTGTGTGTGTGTGTGTGTGTGTGTGTGTGTGTGTGTGTGTGTGTGTGTGTGTGTGTGTGTGTGTGTGTGTGTGTGTGTGTGTGTGTGTGAAAAGGAAAGGGCAGTGTTTATGTAGGGAGAGTGTGCATGGGTGTGACAGAGCATCTGTGGGTGTGTGAGAGTGTGTGTAGGTATGTAAGAGAGTGTCTGTCAGTATGTGAGAGTGTTTTGTGTGCGCGCATTTCTCACTCATGAGCAAATAATTAAATTAAATTCCTGAAATTTCAAATATGAAAATTCTAAAGAGAAGAAAGATTATACACCAACATAGTATACTTCTGTATTAATAATAATATGAATAATACAATATTAATATTATGTATTATACTTCTGATACAGTGTAGTTACGATTATTATAATTTAAAAATAATACATTGTTGTCATTATTATGAGGGGGATGGGAAAACATATAACAATTTATTATACTCTAAGGAACAGCTAAGTGAGCGTTTTGAGGAAATTACCTTCATTCACATTTTTAAAACTCTTAAATCGAACCTTACAACCTTTATTTTTATTTACCCAATGAAAGAAGAGTGCCTGTATAGGCTACCTTTTGATTTCCCCTTTTTCCCATGTGTGTTGAATCAGCAGGCTAGCTTGTGCTAAGCTAGCTTGTGCTAGGCTAGCTTGTGCTAGGCTAGCTTGTGTTAGGCTACGTATATTATATTGTGTGTATCGACATTGAAAAAATCATGCAATATGTTTGATGAGGACTCTCATGTATCTCCTTTGTGTATATATCTGCATTCATGATTATGAATGACAAATTACTACAAATTAAACGCTTTCAGAATACAGATGACTGCTGTGGCTTGTTCTTTTATCTCTGCTCCACACACACACACACACACACACACACACACACACACACACACACACACACACACACACACACACACGATTAAAAAAAGAAAAAGATCCAAATATTCTGGAGGAGTGCAATGACAGGACGGCAGACCGTAGCCCCATAATGAACGGCATGCCACCAGTGGAACGCTGTAATAGACGCGGGGTTGTTGACCTGTAAAACGAGGCATAGAGAACTTGGCTAGTGCACAGTTAGGGCTTCCGCACACCGGCTCCGACAAAGTGCTAAGCACTGCTTTGCAAAAATTCGATTGCATTGTTGTCATTAGAACTCCGCACACATGCGCCGATGTCGGACAGCGATTAGAGACAAGTTCTATTTATGTCTGCACCGCCCATTGACTATCAATGCAATGTTCGTGTGAAATTGTGTTTGGGGATCCAAATTCTGTCTGAAGCGAAAGTGCGCAGCAGTGCTGTCGGAGCCAGGAGCCTGTCGGAGCCTTACTTTACAACCAGGGCCGTTTGTAGAGGCTGCGTCACAGCACGGCTACAGCCTGCACCGCAGAAGCAGGTCTACAGTACAGACACTTCACTCACCACATATCCGGGTGGTACTGCACTCTAGGGGCGCCAACGCGTGAGTGCAGAATCCATTCGGAATGAATTGACTGCGCTCTAACGACAGCGCCCTCTAGGTGAACTGCAGGTATGGATCGAGTGAGTGACGTTTCTGTAACTGTAGACCTTCTGTGGTGCATGCTGTAGCAGGGCTGTGTACTTGGATATATTGGTTTATTATGGAGTGAATATTCATAAAATGATCAAATTTGGCAAAAGATAGCACAGTTTCAATGAGCGGTTTCGTTGCAATACCTACTCTGGCCACCATCCTACACAGTGCACCTTTACAGTAATTGAGAGAGTGTAAACCATATGTTGCTTTGTATAGTGATAAAGATAATGATAATGATAATGATGATGATGATGATGATGATGACGATGATATGAGGTTAGACCTAAGCTACCTAAGAGTGTAACACTTATGGCAATTTTTAATAATTAAAATGATGATCATAACTCTCGCCCACACATGCTGCAGTGCTTTCCTGGGAGTATTCTTACATCGTTTCAGGAAAGGAAAAAATGAAATGAAATAAAAGTGAAATCAAATGAAATCCTGCACAGGGTTCGAACCTACACCTCACTTTAGCAATAGTGACTTCCCAGGTGTGCTTAGTAGCACACGGTTAAGTAGAGCAGTGTTTCTCAACAGGGGTGCCGGGGCAACCTGGGGTGTGGAAACGTGGCTGATAAATAAATTATGTAATAAAATACATGTTTGTCTAAATTCACAAGTTAATGCTAGTCAGTGGAATCTTTCATCTGCCATTTACGCACAATAAAGAACATAAATAAAGGTCGCCCAGGCCCAGTCAGCTGCAACTTTGAACGTCTCCAAATGTGTTACTTTTCTAAGCTTGTGTGGTATCGGATGCGATGCCATGTCACGGCTTGTTGGTTTGGGGTGTCTTGAAAATGTTCATGAATTGAAACGGTGCCTCGCCTAGAAAAAGGTTGAGAAACACTGAATTAGAGTACAAACACACACATGCACCTCAGTTCAAGCATTAGAGTAGTAGTAGATAGACACAGAAGACTACAGGTAAATACAGGAAGTCAAGTGTGAGTTCCCAGAGATGCCACCAGGGGGAGCTGTTGTCGAATGTGCCAGAGCCTCCCATGCCACTCAAACCTTTACTCGAGTCAAGAGAACTTTATTGTCCTCCCATGCCACTCAAACCTTTACTCGAGTCAAGAGAGCTTTATTGTCCTCCCATGCCACTCAAACCTTTACTCGAGTCAAGAGAACTTTATTGTCCTCCCATGCCACTCAAACCTTTACTCGAGTCAAGAGAACTTTATTGTCCTCCCATGCCACTCAAACCTTTACTCGAGTCAAGAGAACTTTATTGTCCTCCCATGCCACTCAAACCTTTACTCGAGTCAAGAGAACTTTATTGTCCTCCCATGCCACTCAACCCTTTACTCGAGTCAAGAGAACTTTATTGTCCTCCCATGCCACTCAAACCTTTACTCGAGTCAAGAGAACTTTATTGTCCTCCCATGCCACTCAACCCTTTACTCGAGTCAAGAGAACTTTATTGTCCTCCCATGCCACTCAAACCTTTACTCGAGTCAAGAGAACTTTATTGTCCTCCCATGCCACTCAAACCTTTACTCGAGTCAAGAGAACTTTATTGTCCTCCCATGCCACTCAACCCTTTACTCGAGTCAAGAGAACTTTATTGTCCTCCCATGCCACTCAACCCTTTACTCGAGTCAAGAGAACTTTATTGTCCTCCCATGCCACTCAAACCTTTACTCGAGTCAAGAGAACTTTATTGTCCTCCCATGCCACTCAACCCTTTACTCGAGTCAAGAGAACTTTATTGTCCTCCCATGCCACTCAACCCTTTACTCGAGTCAAGAGAACTTTATTGTCCTCCCATGCCACTCAAACCTTTACTCGAGTCAAGAGAACTTTATTGTCCTCCCATGCCACTCAAACCTTTACTCGAGTCAAGAGAACTTTATTGTCCTCCCATGCCACTCAAACCTTTACTCGAGTCAAGAGAACTTTATTGTCCTCCCATGCCACTCAAACCTTTACTCGAGTCAAGAGAACTTTATTGTCCTCCCATGCCACTCAAACCTTTACTCGAGTCAAGAGAACTTTATTGTCCTCCCATGCCACTCAAACCTTTACTCGAGTCAAGAGAACTTTATTGTCCTCCCATGCCACTCAAACCTTTACTCGAGTCAAGAGAACTTTATTGTCCTCCCATGCCACTCAAACCTTTACTCGAGTCAAGAGAACTTTATTGTCCTCCCATGCCACTCAAACCTTTACTCGAGTCAAGAGAACTTTATTGTCCTCCCATGCCACTCAAACCTTTACTCGAGTCAAGAGAACTTTATTGTCCTCCCATGCCACTCAAACCTTTACTCGAGTCAAGAGAACTTTATTGTCCTCCCATGCCACTCAAACCTTTACTCGAGTCAAGAGAACTTTATTGTCCTCCCATGCCACTCAAACCTTTACTCGAGTCAAGAGAACTTTATTGTCCTCCCATGCCACTCAAACCTTTACTCGAGTCAAGAGAACTTTATTGTCCTCCCATGCCACTCAAACCTTTACTCGAGTCAAGAGAACTTTATTGTCCTCCCATGCCACTCAAACCTTTACTCGAGTCAAGAGAACTTTATTGTCCTCCCATGCCACTCAAACCTTTACTCGAGTCAAGAGAACTTTATTGTCCTCCCATGCCACTCAAACCTTTACTCGAGTCAAGAGAACTTTATTGTCCTCCCATGCCACTCAAACCTTTACTCGAGTCAAGAGAACTTTATTGTCCTCCCATGCCACTCAAACCTTTACTCGAGTCAAGAGAACTTTATTGTCCTCCCATGCCACTCAAACCTTTACTCGAGTCAAGAGAACTTTATTGTCCTCCCATGCCACTCAAACCTTTACTCGAGTCAAGAGAACTTTATTGTCCTCCCATGCCACTCAAACCTTTACTCGAGTCAAGAGAACTTTATTGTCCTCCCATGCCACTCAAACCTTTACTCGAGTCAAGAGAACTTTATTGTCCTCCCATGCCACTCAAACCTTTACTCGAGTCAAGAGAACTTTATTGTCCTCCCATGCCACTCAAACCTTTACTCGAGTCAAGAGAACTTTATTGTCCTCCCATGCCACTCAAACCTTTACTCGAGTCAAGAGAACTTTATTGTCCTCCCATGCCACTCAAACCTTTACTCGAGTCAAGAGAACTTTATTGTCCTCCCATGCCACTCAAACCTTTACTCGAGTCAAGAGAACTTTATTGTCCTCCCATGCCACTCAACCCTTTACTCGAGTCAAGAGAACTTTATTGTCCTCCCATGCCACTCAACCCTTTACTCGAGTCAAGAGAACTTTATTGTCCTCCCATGCCACTCAAACCTTTACTCGAGTCAAGAGAACTTTATTGTCCTCCCATGCCACTCAAACCTTTACTCGAGTCAAGAGAACTTTATTGTCCTCCCATGCCACTCAACCCTTTACTCGAGTCAAGAGAACTTTATTGTCCTCCCATGCCACTCAAACCTTTACTCGAGTCAAGAGAACTTTATTGTCCTCCCATGCCACTCAAACCTTTACTCGAGTCAAGAGAACTTTATTGTCCTCCCATGCCACTCAAACCTTTACTCGAGTCAAGAGAACTTTATTGTCCTCCCATGCCACTCAAACCTTTACTCGAGTCAAGAGAACTTTATTGTCCTCCCATGCCACTCAAACCTTTACTCGAGTCAAGAGAACTTTATTGTCCTCCCATGCCACTCAAACCTTTACTCGAGTCAAGAGAACTTTATTGTCCTCCCATGCCACTCAAACCTTTACTCGAGTCAAGAGAACTTTATTGTCCTCCCATGCCACTCAAACCTTTACTCGAGTCAAGAGAACTTTATTGTCCTCCCATGCCACTCAAACCTTTACTCGAGTCAAGAGAACTTTATTGTCCTCCCATGCCACTCAAACCTTTACTCGAGTCAAGAGAACTTTATTGTCCTCCCATGCCACTCAAACCTTTACTCGAGTCAAGAGAACTTTATTGTCCTCCCATGCCACTCAAACCTTTACTCGAGTCAAGAGAACTTTATTGTCCTCCCATGCCACTCAAACCTTTACTCGAGTCAAGAGAACTTTATTGTCCTCCCATGCCACTCAAACCTTTACTCGAGTCAAGAGAACTTTATTGTCCTCCCATGCCACTCAAACCTTTACTCGAGTCAAGAGAACTTTATTGTCCTCCCATGCCACTCAACCCTTTACTCGAGTCAAGAGAACTTTATTGTCCTCCCATGCCACTCAACCCTTTACTCGAGTCAAGAGAACTTTATTGTCCTCCCATGCCACTCAAACCTTTACTCGAGTCAAGAGAACTTTATTGTCCTCCCATGCCACTCAAACCTTTACTCGAGTCAAGAGAACTTTATTGTCCTCCCATGCCACTCAAACCTTTACTCGAGTCAAGAGAACTTTATTGTCCTCCCATGCCACTCAAACCTTTACTCGAGTCAAGAGAACTTTATTGTCCTCCCATGCCACTCAAACCTTTACTCGAGTCAAGAGAACTTTATTGTCCTCCCATGCCACTCAAACCTTTACTCGAGTCAAGAGAACTTTATTGTCCTCCCATGCCACTCAAACCTTTACTCGAGTCAAGAGAACTTTATTGTCCTCCCATGCCACTCAAACCTTTACTCGAGTCAAGAGAACTTTATTGTCCTCCCATGCCACTCAAACCTTTACTCGAGTCAAGAGAACTTTATTGTCCTCCCATGCCACTCAAACCTTTACTCGAGTCAAGAGAACTTTATTGTCCTCCCATGCCACTCAAACCTTTACTCGAGTCAAGAGAACTTTATTGTCCTCCCATGCCACTCAAACCTTTACTCGAGTCAAGAGAACTTTATTGTCCTCCCATGCCACTCAACCCTTTACTCGAGTCAAGAGAACTTTATTGTCCTCCCATGCCACTCAACCCTTTACTCGAGTCAAGAGAACTTTATTGTCCTCCCATGCCACTCAACCCTTTACTCGAGTCAAGAGAACTTTATTGTCCTCCCATGCCACTCAAACCTTTACTCGAGTCAAGAGAACTTTATTGTCCTCCCATGCCACTCAAACCTTTACTCGAGTCAAGAGAACTTTATTGTCCTCCCATGCCACTCAAACCTTTACTCGAGTCAAGAGAACTTTATTGTCCTCCCATGCCACTCAAACCTTTACTCGAGTCAAGAGAACTTTATTGTCCTCCCATGCCACTCAAACCTTTACTCGAGTCAAGAGAACTTTATTGTCCTCCCATGCCACTCAAACCTTTACTCGAGTCAAGAGAACTTTATTGTCCTCCCATGCCACTCAAACCTTTACTCGAGTCAAGAGAACTTTATTGTCCTCCCATGCCACTCAAACCTTTACTCGAGTCAAGAGAACTTTATTGTCCTCCCATGCCACTCAAACCTTTACTCGAGTCAAGAGAACTTTATTGTCCTCCCATGCCACTCAAACCTTTACTCGAGTCAAGAGAGCTTTATTGTCCAAAACAAATATGTAACAGGGTTAGCACAAAAGTTTGAAATTGCATCTGACCAGTTAACTAAACACAATTAAGACGTTGACAATAATGTCTCTCACTCTCACACACACACACACACACACACACACACACACACACACACACACACACACACACACACACACACACACACACACACACACACACACACTGCTGTGGCTTTGAATAGCTCCTCTGTATGTAGGGCCGGATTAACATGGCCCGGGGCCCCCAGGCTACAGGTTAATGTGGGGCCCCCAGAAAGCAAATTTCACGACAAATTTACATAATGTCATAATGACGTGCTAGGAATTAAGGATTACATGTCCACCAACGCTACTCAACATGAGAGATCATTTTTTTAAACATTGCATCTTGACATAATTCTGCAATTTTACACTTTTGACCAATCAGGGGCCCCCTGTCAGGTGGGGCCCCCTAGGCTACAGCAATATTTAACCTTTGGGGCCCCTAGGCTGCAGCCATATTTAACCTGTTGGGGCCCCTAGGCTGCAGCCAAATTTAACCTGTTGGGGCCCCTAGGCTGCAGCCATATCTGTGGGGGGCCCTAGGCTGCAGCCATATCTAGCCTGTGGTGGGGGCCCTAGGCTGCAGCCATATCTAGCCTGTGGGGCCCCTAGGCTGCAGCCATATCTAGCCTGTGGTGGGGGCCCTAGGCTGCAGCCATATCTAGCCTGTGGGGCCCCTAGGCTGCAGCCATATCTAGCCTGTGGGGCCCCTAGGCTGCAGCCATATCTAGCCTGTGGTGGGGGCCCTAGGCTGCAGCCATATCTAGCCTGTGGTGGGGCCCCTAGGCTGCAGCCATATCTAGCCTGTGGTGGGGGCCCTAGGCTGCAGCCATATCTAGCCTGTGCATTAATCCGGCTCTGGCTGTATGCAGGAGGTGGTGAGTGCAGATCTGGGGAGGAGGTCGGGGTCGGCTCCTCTCATCCTTCGCAAGAAGTGAACTCGTGTCTGCACCTTTTTTTTAAATTATTATTATTTTAGGGGCATTTTATGCCTTTATTGACAGGACAGTATGAGATGCTGACAGGAAATGAGTGGGTGAGAGAGACGGGGGAGGTTTGGGAAATGACCCCGTCTGGATTCGAACTGGGAGAGAGACGGGGAGGGGTCGGCAAAGGACCCGGGCCGGGTTCGAACCCGGGTCAGCTGCATGGCAGGCGAGTGCCCTACCGGTTTGCCACGGCAGGGCCTTATCTAATCTTAATGATATACAGTACCATGCTCTCTGCTTACTGTAATGCAGTGGGTTCTCAACCTTTTCCAATGGGGACCCCCTTTTGGACTAAGGAACATTTTTGCAATCAACGTTACTGCAGCTCCAATGGCCCTGGGTAGAGGCGTGTTCAAGGCAGTGATGTAGTTTAAACAGAGACGTTCGATTGGGACTAAGATTCGGCACAGCCTTTTCTGGCCTCGACCAGTAGCAAGCAGAGGGAGGCGGGTTAATCAGGCTTTTTGGGAAACGCTATTTGTTATCTTCTTGGTCAGACCAACATCACCTTGCACGGGTGAAGCATAAATGCAATTTCGTTGTGTGCAGTGTGCTGTGAACACTTGTGTGCAGTGGAGTGCTGTTTCACAAGTTGCAGGTGAGGTTGATGATTTCCAGCCCAAACAATGCTCAAAACCCGCCTAGAAGCATATGGCAATAATTGGGCGGGTTTTTCTGCTAAATGCCATTTTTACCCGCACCCGCATTTTTACCCGGACATCCTAAGAAGCCCAATTGGGCGGGAAACAGCCCAATCTGGCAACACTGCCCAGTTGGGCTTTCTCTTTTCACTTCACTTCGCTTTCACTTTCATCTCGGTAGAAGATTTGAAAGTTGATAATAGTCAGGAAAGGACCATAGCATTAGGTGCCTAAAATTAATATTAATCTTCTGAAAATTCTAGTCCTACAATTGAAGAGTTCAGATGCAAAACCCCCTAACTCCATTTCTGAAGACCTGCACTTCTTTATTTTTAGAGAACCCCGTTGTTGGTTTGGTTTACATTTATGTACTTGATAATACATATAAATAGTTATATTATATAAATAAAATAAAAAAATAAGCAATTTTGATAGCTTTGTATTAAATAAAAATGAATTAAGAGTATTTTCTGAAAAGGCACTTAGGGGGTTTTGCATCTGAACTCTTCAATTGTAGTGAGTAACTGGATGACTTTTGTGTTCTACTAACATTGACTTGATTGACTTGGTGTTCTTACTTGAAGACAGAAAAAAATGAGCTTGTTGAAACCTGTGGGACCCTCACCTGTGCCATGTTGACGCCAGGTGGATACCTGTGGGACCACACAGTGGGTTTACATACAGTACAGTGTCCTATCTCGCCCTGCAGTTCACCTAGGGAGCGCTGCCGAGACAGCAGAGGCCATAAGGCTGGCGCTAATAACTGACAATTGTGCTCGCTGTCGGCTGAAACGTGACAATAACCAATGTGGATTTAAATTAAATGTAAAATAACCTGGGAGTTACAGTATGTCATTCTGATTTCTTACAGCTTTGGCATTTATGAGTCAGGCTCCGCTAGCATCTTGCTAAAAAAATTGCTTTACGGCAGTCGGCCGACCAATCCAAATGCAGTGTGTGAAGCCACTTTTGACGTCATATTGACAATAAAGACGTATTTTACAAAGATCCAGTGAGTTGAAACATTCAAACTAAGCTCTGTTTGAAAGGATAATTTATCCTGCCTTTGGGGAAAATTAAATGAAACGATGATACCAGTTCTCTCCCAAAGCAATGGCAGCATCTGTGGTTGAGCTCCATGGTACCCCATTCATTCTAACAGCCTCTGCGCTCCTTGGCGATCCTCTGCGCTGTCTGGATGGCGCCACTTAGTGGTACAGTGCCACCCGGAAAAAGTCTCGAGATTCCTCTCTCGTACTACCCATAGACCCTCTCTGGGGACCCTCACCTGTGCCATGTTGACGTCAGGTGAATAGACAGCTGACATTGCTATTGGACAACTGCTAGAATTTATATTTTTGTTACTGTAAAGGAAGAGTGCACCCTTTTTTGATTTTCACATATTTGCAGTATTTCCAAGCATTATTCATGAATGTGCATGTCATTTTCTTCTCAGTATTTTCAGTACTTAGATTTATTGAATCAGAATTATTAGCATAGCTTAGCATAGTCACTGGAAGTGAATGGAGGCATTAGCATCAAGTCACAAATGATCACGGGACATGATTAAATAGCTGTTTTGCACTCTGGTAAATTTTACATTAATTTTAAAGTACTTTATAAGTACATTTGATGATGTTTTGTTTGCCCCCATAGACTTTGCATTGCTACGCTGGTGATACTGTTACACTAGGCCAGTGGTTCTCAACCTATGGGTCGGGACCCCCCTTATGGGTCGCCAAAGATCCACAGGGGGTCGCGGAGCCCTCTTGATTTTAAGGGGTTTCGTTTTAAATATATATAGCCCATGTTGAATAAAAGACAAAGCATTTAACTAATAAATGCATAGACGCAACAAATTGTAAGTGCTACATTAAACATTTATTCTATATTTGACCAAAGACGAATTGAGGAATAAAATAACTAAAATAAGTTTTCGCAGGAAACGTAGGGCATCTTGTGACTCCGTCTCGTGCGTGCGCTCGCGTGGTTGGGTCACCAAAGCTTACAATAGTAAAAACATGGGTCCCTGAAGAAAAAGGTTGGGAACCACTGCACTAGGCAATGGAAACACAGACGAAAATTAGCCTACATGCACATTCATTAATAATGCTGGGGAATACTGCAAATAAGTGAAAATAAAAAAATGGTGGACTGTTCCTTTAAGCAAATACTTCTATATATGTTTATGCAGTTTTTATGCTCTTTATGAAAATCTTCAATGCACTCTAAATAGCCATGGAAATAAAGATAATGCATTGAATGAGAAGGTGTTTCCAAACTGTTGGCCTTTACCGAACGTGCAAATACACAATATTTATTTTATTTATTTAACCTTTCTTTAACTAGGAAGTGGTCAAATTGAGTTACAAAAACTCTTCTGCCAGAGAGTCCTGGCCAAGAAGGCGGCATAAAAAAAGTTGATAAAGTACAAACACAAGAGACAGGGGAAACCACAGCTACATCACATCTGAACAGAAATAGACTCATTAAAACAGACAACTAAAAAGCAGACAGTAAACAATTAATGAAATTAAAAACAATGGCATTAATGATGATTTTAGAAGGTCTTTAAAAGAATGTGTGGATGGAAGAACTTCACGATTTAGAGTGGCTTGAAGTTCCAAGTTCCACATTCAAAGCATTTGGTTCATATGATGAGAGATGGAGAGATGAGAGGAGAGATGAGGAGAGATGGAGAGAAGAGTGGAGAGATGGATAGAGGAGTGGAGATGGAGAGATGAGTGGAGAGAGGAGTGGAGAGAGGGAGGGAGGAGTGGAGATGGAGAGATGAGTGGAGAGAGGGAGAAATGAAGGGAGATGGAGAGAGGAGGGGAGAGATGAAGAGAGGAGTGGAGAGAGGAGTGGAGAGATGAAGAGAGGAGTGGAGAGAGGAGTGGAGATGAAGAGAGGAGAGGAGAGAGGAGTGGAGATGAAGAGAGGAGTGTAGAGATGGAGCTGTTTTTACAAGTTCTGTTCTTGTTAGTGGAGTATGTAGAAGTTTTTTTTCTGATGACATCAGCCTGTAAACACCGTTTTGAAAAGAAAAAGCAAATTTAAAAATAAATGTATACAGATAGTGTACCCATTAGGGTTTTAGCAGTAAAAGTCAGTGCATGGATTTTCCTTCGGATGGAGAGAGAAGACCATTGTACAATTCAGGGCTTGACATTAACTGTCTCGCTTGCCGGCCACTGTAGCTAGTGGTTTTCCAGAGTCACTAGCCATCCAGCTATTCTACTTGCCAAAAAATCAAACATCATGCTGTATCTAACCTCAGAAGATGAGGTGCTTAAAGCAAGAAGATGAGTGCATGGGTTTCTACATTGAAATAAAGCAAACAAATAGAAACTGAGTAACTTATCTTTTTCTTGAACTGAAATACGAACAATTGATACACAGGGGGCAACGTGCAGGATATACAGCGTGCAGGATATACACTATTCTGATATGTCCAGTGCTTAATTTGTCAAGCGGGAGGTCCCGGAGTGCAGAGGATGGGTGGCTCCCCCCCCCCGAGGAGGGGTCTGTGATGTCTTTCCTTGAGGTTCCATCCAAGGTTCCGGAGCTCTCGTCTGAGGTTCCGGAGCTAGCTCCGCCTTGCTCCCCCTCAAATTAAGCACTGGATATGTCATACCATTGAATAAGCTACCTGTCAAATTGGCTAGTGACACTGAAATTGTTACCAGCCACAGGCAAGTTTTACCAGCATTTGGCCGGTTGGCAGGTGCCAGTGTCAAGCCCTGGTACAGTTTCATAAAGAGTGCAGTGGAGAGTCCAGGTACAGTTTCATAAAGAGTGCAGTGGAGAGTACAGGCTGCTTCGCCTGTGATGATGAAACGAAAGGCAGAGTGGTACAACACATCCAGTTTTTTAGATGCATATCAAGCATCTCTATAAGAGGCTTTGTCCGCCGTCCGTTGTTCCGTCCGTTGGTCCATGACGGGTTTCTAAATTGTGATTCCCTCTTGTGTCCACAGGGCGGCAGAGTTGAGAAAAAGGTTGAGAACCACAGGCATAGACGGACGTATCTGTTGTTGAAGTAAGAATAATAACATTTCCACAATAATATGTCGACACAGGCATATGCAACCCCCCCCCCCAACACACACACACAAACGTTGTACGTATATGGGGCCCTCATCTCATCTCATCTCATCTCATCTCATCTCTTCTCATCTCATCTCATCTCATCTCATCTCATCTCTTCTCTTCTCTTCTCTTCTCTTCTCTTCTCTTCTCTTCTCTTCTCTTCTCTTCTCTTCTCTTCTCTTCTCTTCTCATCTCATCTCATCTCATCTCATCTCATGCCTGTGCTTCGGGCTTATCGTCTGCTTTTGAACCGGAGAGATCGTCCGCTGTGTTGTCATTTCCAGTAGAACTGACCAGCGGGACTTTGCTGCAGGACAAAAAAAAAACAGAAAAACCACAAACACCAGAGATGAGACCATGTGCCCTATATATAAGAAGCTGGTAAACCAAGTTTAAGTTAAGTTACTTATAGGCCAGAGACCATGTGATGGCCATGTTAATAAAGCTAGCCCAGGGGATTATTCCACAACAAGTGATAAAACCATAGAGGTAGAACCAGAGCTGTATATTAAGAGATGTCTGGCCAACTGGATTCATGGATGCCATGTTCGCTCCCCACGGCCAGGATTCTACAGTGTAACTCTATGGGCAGCATACCATCTGCAGTGGCCGTTTGTCAAACAAAATCAAATTAAACTTAAATCAAACGGAACACTTCAGGCACCATGGGCAGGTAATGTGCGCAGGCAAGGCAAAGTCCAATTTCCAAGTTCTTGAGTTGATGGTGGTTTATTTTTTTTTTTTATTCCAGTTTAGCAAACATATGGCATCTCTCGCTCTGGTAAAAAAAACCATATGCCCATCACCCAGGTGCCTACACAGATCACCACCTACTTCCTACCTATATACAGGTGTACCTGTGCCCACTATCACCCCCAAGTGTTCAAATGATATATCAGTAATTAAATCAAAGAAAAATGACTTAAGCTATAAAGCAAAGCAATTAACTAAACAAGTAACTAGAATTATCATTTATTATTAAAATTACCATATTACTAAAATACGAATAACTAATCATAAAAAAATAAACAAATTAACCATTAACTTTAGCATTACTTAAAAAGAATAGTATAGCTCCAACACCTTCAAAATAGCTGGATTTAAAATACAAATAAGGCTTCATAGACCATCAAACTTGAATTGCAGTATTATCAAGATCCCAAGGTATGAAAATAAACGTTAAAGGGACAATGTGCAGGAAATGGTCAAAAAGGGTACTGCAACTATGCTGCCAATTGAAAATGGGCTGCCTATTGCCAAATTTGATCTTTTCATGAAAGTTTACGAAGTAATAAGCTCATATTTTCTAGTATGGTCCAAGTACAGTCATTTTTGCAGCAAAGAATGGCTATTTCTGGAAATTCAAAATGGCGGACCATGGAGAAGATCCCCCTTTTCATGTAAGAAAAGTGCATTTTTTTCAGTCATAATGAATACTTAAAATGTTATGGTGGTGGTAAGTATTCATAAAAAAGGCAACATTAATGAATAGGAAGCATGAATTCTGGAAATAAACAACTAAAAATCTCACACAGTGTCCCTTTAACAAGTTTGTTCGTATAGAAGGGGTTTGCTTAAAAGAGGGTTTTGTCAGCATAGTTTTGATGTGCTTAGCAGTGCATTCAAGCGTTACTTCCGTGTTGTTGTTGCCTAGGTAGGGCCAACGTCAAAGTCGATATTTAAGTAATGTACAGAAATAATATTCACAACGATGGTCAAGTTCATGTACAGGGACCCTGGTGATACTTGCAGCAAAGTTTCACGTTGTGTCGAGATTTAGTAGTGTAAAAATAACCGTGATGTGCTCAGCAGTGCATTAAACGTGATTGCAGACAGTAGAGTCGTAGAACTCATTGGATGAGTCTGGATGCTCATGGATGAGACTGGACGTGAGTTTAAATCGCAGGGGAAAGGGATCTTATTAGCGCGACAGAAATAATAACTTAGTAGTACCAAGGGCAAAGTTATGTTTTCACAGTATAGTTACAGGTGGCAATTAAGATTTGACACCTGCTAATAGATAGCCCACAGGCGTCAATAAAAGAAGGACGCGTGTGCTCCACCATTTGATCTGGATGTCTGCAATTAAATGAACTCTGAGTCTGAACCTTTCAATCAAATATCACAACATAACCACAATCTCCACAGGCATGTTTGAACACGCACGCACGCAAACACATGCGCACGCACGCACGCGCACACACACACACACACACACACACACACACACACACACACACACAGATGGCACTTACTTCTCGTCCAGGATAAAGCGGGTGACAAGTGATTTGATGCCCTTGATTAAGGCAAGGATTCCAATGACGGCTCCCACCACCGACATTATGATGACAGTCAGGTTCAGGTTCACTGCAGGGGGCAGCGCAGCGCAGCACCAAGAGAAGGGAAAGACAGCAATAATTGACCCATTTAGTGTTCATAAACAGATGTTTAGTTTAGTTTAGTTTATTAGGATCCCCATTAGCTGGTTAACACCAGACCAAATCACAAGTGAGATTAGGTCTGGGGAGTTGCCTACTGTAAATTCCATAGGGGAGAGAATACTTGGCAATTATGACACACTGCCCTGCTCTCTGATTGGACAGAGAAACTGTTAAGGTCGGAATGCTTGGCCATTATGACACAGTGCCCATGATCTTGGACGTTATGAGTCATCCTCCCCAGACTGTCTTTCAGATCGAAACGATTGTGTAGAACTAAAGGCAGTGTGGGAGTTCCCAGGCTAAGGATCCCCATTAGCTGGGCGCAAACCCATCTATTCTTCCTGGGGTCCAACAATAAAATCACACACAGTTAAAAGTTCTACACAAATCTGTACATTCAGTTAAGCACCATACATTGAAAAGAAAGAAAGAAAAAAAAAAAACATTTAATATAAACATAAACATAAATTACTATAATAATGGTTTAAGACCTTGTGACAAACATCTGTACCTCTGCACTAACCTAGTTTATATATAATAGGCTCAGATGTTTTTTCACCTGTTTTTTAAAAAACACTTTACTATTCAATATAGTTAATTTGGTTGGCAAATTGTTCCATGCTTTAATTGATCTATATTCAACAGTGCGTAGAAATGCATTCGTATTGCTCTTTGGGATGCTCAGTCTCCCTGCTGCTGCATGCCTTGTGTTATATGTATGAATATCACAACTTTTACAGAGGAGATTATAGCGATTTAATGGTGACGTAATTTGGCTGTGTGCGCATGGTTGGAGCAAAATCGGCCATGCACCGTTCATTTGTACAGCCAGGTGTTTTTTTTTCTGAAATAAGAAAACGGATGGCCACGATCAAAGAAGGTACACACAGAAGAACGATCACTCGGGGGTAAATGCATTGGCCAAGGTGTAGTACGGGGGCGTGCCCCACGACAAGAGTGGATGGAAAATTAACTCCCTTGGGCATGGTCAGTAGGTGCGAAACCACAATTTCCGTACTCCGCAAAATCCGGAACTCCGCAAAAATGTGCTGAACGAGGATATCCGGTTGACAGTATTCAGTGTGTGGCCAAATGAACTGCAGCTGTTGGTCAGCAGTAATTGCTGGGGGTAATTAAGGACAGCTGACAAGCATTCACGCTGTCCTATGACCTGTTCCACACTCCGACCCTCGCGGAAGTGGCATTGCATGCTTCCAATACTGACCGTAGAAGAAGAATAACATTTCCGTACTCCCCTCGACATAATTTCGTACTACGCTGTTATGAAGTCAGTAAACCCTCCTATATATCTTCTCTCCTTGGTAAAAACCAACCACAACTATGCAAATGACAGCATGCAGGCCTACTGTACCGTACACCAGGAGGGTCGATGACTGCATTTACACGAGACATTTAATTTAGAATTAACTGCATTTAATTCTGAATAGAACCTAATTCCACATGGAAAACATCAAGACACCTTATCTCACATTGCTGCAGGGTCTGTAACCAATATCCTGTACATAAATATCTATAAGTCGCTTTGGATTAAAAAGCATCAGCTAAGTGGGATGTACGTAACCGCGCGAATAGACCAGGCGCGATGCGATTCAAGCGACAGAGTGCAGCAGCAAGCGATACGAGCGATTGAGGAGACTAGAGTATATCCGTACAGGCAGAAGGCAAAGCATTCACTGACCTCTATACAGTCATTGGCTGTCGCGGCTTGTCGCCGAACCACATCATAGAAAGTTGAAAAGATTTCAACTTCAAACTGTCGTGCTCGTCGCACAAATCGCTCTAGTCTCCAGAATCGCTTTTGTCGTGCGACTCAATACAAAGTCAATTACTTCCGTCGCTCGCCTCGCTCAGATCGCTGCTGGTGTATTTCTGCGGTAATAATGTAATAACCAGAGCCATCTAATAAGAGAGTTTCGTCACTCCATAGACCTCAATGGACCAATCTTTCCACAGCAATGGCGGCTCTCATGGAGCCTCACGGAGCATTGTACATGTAAATCACCATTGACTTTAGTTCCAAAAGAAGTAATTAATAGGGCTGGGTTAAAAAAATGTAATTGGGATCCAACATTGATTCATGTTCGAAAAGTATGATATCGATTCACAACTTTGAGGATCGATCTTTTGCAGATGATTATAGGAGCTATTTTCTCAAGCACATCCTGTAGCTCTCTTCCACATTCATGTAGCCTACCATGCTATTTCATGTTTGTGTGGGCATCAAAGACTGAGATAATTAGGTTTTTATAGTCAGTCTTAGAATTCTAGGCATAAATGGGTTGAAATGACAACCCAGCAAAACAGAAGATCGATATCGAATCGAATCGGATCGGATCGTGGATCGAATTGGATCGTGACCTGCTGGATCGGAATCAAATCGACCCAGGAAATTTGGATCGATTCCCAGCCCTAGTAATTACATAGTTCCAGGAGGTGGCCATAGAACACAGAACATGTGGTTACGGTAAAACTTACTTGGGTATTGTATCTTGTAACTGTATTTTGTATTATTTATTTTTTTAAATGTGTGACATATCTTTGACTATAATTTTACAACTGTGCACTATAACTGTGTATTTTTAGTTTTGTTTTAATCTTGTTTTTTTAAGGAACATCAAACCTGTCAAGGGACAAAAGATGGAAATTAGCCTCATGGCTATAATATTGTGTATTTAGCATTTTTGTTTAAATGCTGGTAATATATGCTGTCCCTTTTTAAATAAATAAACCTGAAACCTGAAAAGCAATTTGTTTGTAGCCTACATAATCTTTGGGCCCTTCTCAAAACCTAGTGCAGTGCACTTTCAAGTGTATCAGCCTAATTAATCACGCCCAGTGATTGGATACTCTTTATTAGTCACACCCAGTGATTGGATATTCCGTAGATTTCACCACAGAGTATCCAATCACTGGGCGTGACTAATTAGGCTGATACACTTGGAAGTGCACTGCACTAGGTTTTGAGAAAGGCCCTTTGTTTGGTATGTAATGGTTCCAATGGTCTCCAGCGAACAGGAGGTTGCTGTGTAGAGATATTTTAATCTACGTGGTGAATCACATCACCAACCGAGTTCCTGGTCCCCGGTTGATATACAACTCTCTTATTGACGGCTCTGGTAATTATTGCGTGTAAGTAAGTAAAAGTAAGTAAGTAAGTTTTATTTCTAAATCACATTTAAAGCAGTACAAAACTGACCAAAGTGCTGCACAGAGGCTGGTTAGAATAAAAATAGCAAGATAAATGAAGAAAACCTTTGTCCTTAGGTCTGAGGGGCCTGGATGCAGAGCAATGTCGTAGCATGTCCGAGATGTAAACAGGGGCCTGGCCATGGAGTGACTTAAAAACAAGAAGGAGCATTTTAAAATCGATTCTAAAACTAACAGGGAGCCAGTGCAGAGAGGAGAGGACAGGGGAGATGTGTTCCCGTCTCTTGGTGCCTGTTAAAAGCCGAGCAGCAACGTTTTGCACCAGTTGCAGGCGTGCAAGCTGGTTTTGGGGGAGGCCAAAATAAAGTGCGTTGCAGTAATCCAGCCGAGATGTAATAAAAGCATGGATAACTGTTTCTAAATATTTAAAGGACAGCGAGGGCTTGAGCCTGGTAATCACTCTCAGCTGGTAGAAACTGTTCTTTACGACAGCACACACACACACACACACACACACACACACACACACACACACACACACACACACACTTCTTAGTATACACCTCGGATGTGTAGGCATACAGTACGTACGTTCGTCCACCACGTTGAGGGTGACTGTGGCACTGTGATAGGTGTAGCGCTGTCTTCTGTCCTCCTTGGTGCCTGAGCAGACGTAATCTCCTGTCCAGTCAAAG
This sequence comes from Engraulis encrasicolus, assembly GCF_034702125.1. Taxonomy (NCBI): domain Eukaryota; kingdom Metazoa; phylum Chordata; class Actinopteri; order Clupeiformes; family Engraulidae; genus Engraulis; species Engraulis encrasicolus. The sequence goes on from NC_085864.1 coordinate 54,017,101, forward strand.
AAAGAGTTAAAGGGACACAGTGCAGGAAATGGTCAAAAAAGGTACTGCAACTATGCTGCTCATTAAAACTGGGCTGCCTATTACCAAATTTGATCTTTACATGAACGTTTACTATGTAATAAACAAATATTTTCTAGTATGTGTGAATAATTTCACATTATCACTTTAACAATTTCACTGTATTACCTTATCAAATTGACCTGAAAGAACACACAGGAAACAGAGGTAGCATTTAAAATCTGCGAGCAGATTTTATTGTTTAACGGCCGGAGGAGTTACTGCGTGGGGAGACACCCAGCAAGTCCTGAAGTGTATACAGAAACAAACTTATTTAAAACAGTCCCAGTCCCCCCAGTCCATGACGTCATCTTTCCTATCATGAATATGTAAAACTATAGAATAGTGACATTTATGGTCTCGTCTCCCCCTGGCTCCGTGGGCACTTAGTGGCGTCTGGCCTGTGATGGATAGTCTTTACCAGTCTAAACATCCAAGGTCAGAGTTCAACAGAGTAGTACCCCAAACAGGACGACCAAGGCAGAGATGTTTTCCTTGTGGACCAGAGATGTCACATAACTCAGAGTAAAGGAGAGAGAGAGAGCGAGAATAACAGGATACCAAAGTATAACCAATAAACTCCTAACGAAAGGTTACACTTTTATCACATTGTATATTTTCAATAATACATGTATAAATTTATTAACATCCAAGTACACTGTAAACCCAGACATCAAATGTACTTACCAAGACTAATTAAAGTGCACTAAAAAATAGAAGTTAGATGGCATTTCTGAAGAATGCTGAGTATTGACAACTTATTTGAGGAAATAGTTGTTCAGATGAGTATGTTTTAGTTGAATGGATTAATATTTTGAAGCACACTTAAGATATTTCATCCAGATATATGGCTCTCCATAAGTGCATTGCATGATGGGACATATGAAACCCATATGTCCTAAGCCACTCCCCCTCAGGTTGTACATATTGACATGAGGAAGTGAGAAAAAAGGAGATGACCAAGCATGGGAAAACATGTAGCAAACAAGAAGTTGATGACTAAATAGTTTGCTGTAAATGTTCATGAACTGTCTGAAGGCCCAGATTGTGCTATGTGGCAGCCTTGGGGAAGTGGACTTAAGTTCATTGAGTTGCAAGTTCAAATCCCACCAAACCCTACATTGCCCTGGGGACAGCAACCAACATTGTATATTTGTGTATCACTTTGAGTAAAGGCGTCAGCCCTCAAGCCAACTGACATGCCTCCCCATTGAACTTTCGCCCACTTCAAGTGTGTAACAATATCTTACTGTGAACTCACAGGGAGTTACTGGCTACTAATTGCATTCATTTCACAGTAACACACTGTGACATTCTGCCATAATTTGTTACTGTGAAATCCAGAGAGACTTTTCGTCATATCACAGTTAACTACTGTGCTGTTATAACAGGTGTTTCGTGGGTCTAGGCCATGATTGGGTGCACTATGTGGCTGCCTTGGCCTAATGGTTAGGGAGGTGGACCTAAGATCAGAGAGTTGCAGGTTCTAATCCCTCCTAACCCAGCATTACCCTAGGGACAGTAACCAATGTTGCATATCTGTATGTCACTTTGGGTTGCTCCTGGCCATGATTGATTGTAATTACTAATTGCCAGGCCTAATTAGAAGAAGGTCTATGATTGGAAATGTTGCTGGTTCTGCTTCCAATAAATTAAGTTGCAACCAATGTGCTACACAAACACTTTCTTAAGTTGGCACCTGCTAATGCCTTTGTCTTGGATGTGCACGCCAAAACTCCAGCATCCAATTTTGAATCAGAATATTGCCACCTAGTAAACAAAATTAGGCTATCTTGTGAAGTGCCATTGCATTGTCAAATGCTGCATGACATGATTGGCATTGCCTACCATCACCAGGAACAATGGTAATGCCCAATCTGTCAATTAGTACCTGACCTCACTTGAGTACATAGGACTGTTACAAGTTCATTGAATTACTACCTGCAGCTGCCACATGCCTGATTACTCTGGTCACATGGTTAACTTTCACCTCTATATAAACTCAGACTGTCACAATGCTTGAGTTGCTTGCCTAAATGACTGGTTTGCTGGCTCTCTGTCCGGCTTGTTGGTTAGTGAGCTAACTGACCCACCAACTGACTGTTTGTTGGCCAGCTGGTTGGCTGGCTAACTGACTCTTTTGGTTGACTGGATGGCTGGTTTGTTAGCTGGCTAGCCATACAGCTGACTTGTTTGTTGGTTAGTTGGCTGACTAAATGAGTGTTAGTTGGTTAGCCGGCTCTTTGGCTGGCTAGCTGACAACTGACTATTTTGGTTGGCCGGTGGACTGGTTTGTTGGCTGGCTAGCTATTTAGTTGGTAGTGAGTTTTATGGTAGCAGGTATCCTTTTTGGAGTGTTGCTTACTTGATCAAGAAATTTCAGGTTTGTCTAATTATGCTCAACCAGAGTATTCTATGTACACTGGTTAATGTACTATCATCCAGGAGACTACAACTATCAAATGGTAATAATATTGCACATATTGCAGATGCTTGAGTTTCTCTGTGGTCATGGATAGTTCTGTCTATCGATTCAATAGAGCAGTGTGATGGACTGGTTCCATGCCACAGTTGTCTCAGTCATGGTGGGGAATGGGAGGTGCCACAATAACATGGTAGCTACCTCTTTTGTGGTGATGAATGGAGGGGCGGGATCATGGTAGTGTGGGTAGGGTGACAGTAACTTACTGTGGTGTGGCCACAGTAAAGTACTGTGAGAAGATCACAGTAAACTGTGAGGATGGCCACAGTAAACTACTGTGAAATGAATGCAATTAGTAGCCAGTAATTCCCTGTGACATCACGGGAATATTTTTTACTGTGTACATATTTCAGTGAAATGAGCAGTGTCTACTCCAATGAACAAAAGTGGATTCTTTTTTTGTTGTTGTATTTGTTTTGTGTTTTTTTTTTCTTCCCTGAACCAAAATTCACTGAAAAACCAGATTGCCAAGCTTGTCTTTTATTTTGCTCAAAATATTACAATAAAAATGTTTTGATATTTGAATATTCTGTTGTTCTTCTACTTATCTAGCTAATTGGTTACAATTTTGTGAATGTAACTTCATATTTCATGTGAAATAACTATACGAAACATTTGATATTAAAGAAGACTTTCAGTTTGATCAACTTAAAATTTAGTACATTTAACTGCAAATTTTAAATAAAATAATTATTCATAACAGTTAATCTTACGAATGATGGTAAGTTTGATCGACTGGGAATTTAGTACATTAAACTTGGAATTTTGCATACAATAACTATAGATAACAGTTACTACTGTGGAAGATGGTAGGTTTAATCAATTTGGACTTAAGTACATTTAACTTAAACTTTTACATATAATGAGTATATACAACAGTTGAGGTCACAAAAGATTGTAAGTTTAATCATTAATAATTACTTAGTTTTTCTAGGGCAACCACTTTTCTGGGTTTTTGTAAGTAAACTCAACTTATAAGGTTTTACAGTGTACCGTCATTTTTGCAGCTAAAAAGGGCTATTTTTGGAAATTCAAAATGGCGGACCATGGAGAAGGGACACTGTGGCTATGTCTCAAATGACGCACTTTTGTCAGTGCACTGACAGTCAGTTCACCGTGCACACAGTGCACTGAGGTCTTAAGTGCATAGTGTCGTGGAAAAGTTTGAGCACTATGCACTGTGCCCTCGCTGGAAGTGACGGCTGAGCATGGCATTAGCTCGCCATAATATGAGTTGGCTACTGTTTACAATGCACAGCGTCTGGTGCTTCTATTTCCATGTCCTTCACCCCAAAGGACAACAATCACACATACAATACTTTGGTTGGCATGAAAAGGTTGGTGTCCCATCAACATTACTCACAGAATTAGGAGACTGTTGGCCAAACTCTTCTACTGAACTGAATACCACATTTCCTCCGTGTCATTGTCAACATGGTCGCCATTTAGTGCGTGCAGTGTCCATCATTCAAGCACTGCATTTTTCCGCCATTGTTAGGGGATCATCCTGGCACTTTCAGTGCACTGGCTCAACTGAAATTTTCAGCGTGAGCGCCCTAGGCACTGAAAAACAGTGCCCGAAGTGCACCAGTGCTGCATTTGAGACACAGCCTGTGCGAGATTTTTAGTTGTTTATTTCCAGAATTCGTGTTGCCCATTCACTAATGATACATTTTTCATGAATATTTACCCCCACCATCAAATGCTAAGTATTCATTATGTCTGGAAAACTGGCACTTCTCATACATGAAAAGGGGCATCTTCTCCATGGTCCGCCAGTTTGGATTTCCAGAAATTGCCATTTTTAGCTGCAAAAATGATTCTACTTGGACCATACTAGAAAATATTTGTTTATAACGTAGTAAACTTTCATGTAAATATCAAATTTGGCAATAGACAGCCCAGTTTCAATGAGCAGCATAGTTGCAGTACCTTTTTTGACCATTTCCTGCACAGTGTACCTTTAAGTTAAGAATGACTGAACTGGGGCCTGTACTAAGAAGCTGGTTCAGGAGTAAACCAGGTGAAGTCAAGAGGTAAATCATCTAATAGAAGAGCCTGGTTCAGGAGTAAACCAGGTGAAGTCAAGAGGTAAATCATCTAATAGAAGAGCCTGGTTCAGGAGTAAACCAGGTTAAGTCAAGAGGTAAATCATCTAATAGAACAGACTGGAGTTCAACACTTGTGTGTATACACGTGTACACACACACACACACACACACACACACACACACACACACACACACACACACACACACACACACACACACACACACACACACACACACACACACACACACACACACACTTCTTAGTATACACCTCTGATGTGAGAACATTTGGCTGCTGTTTGTTTACACAATCACACATACTTAGACATGCACACAAACACAGTTAGGGGTGGTTTAGGCCTTTTTGTTTAGGCAAGAGTCGTCTAGGCCACCCTGCTGTCGTGTAGGCCACCAGAGGTACCAGTTTGGCCACTGAAGCTGCTGTTTAGGCCAGCTTTTTATTATTATTGTACAAACACCAATCACACTAACCCTAACCCACACACTAACCCCTAACCCTAACCATCTGTCTTATAATAACGAATGTACAATAATAATAAAAAGCTGGCCTAAATGGCAGCTCCAGTGGCCTAAACCAGTGGTTCCCAACCTTTTTCTTCAGGGACCCATGTTTTTACTATTGTAAGCTTTGGTGACCCAAACACGCGAGCTCCAGCACGAGAGGGAGTCACAGGATACCCTCTGTTTCCTGCGGAAACTCATTTTAGCTATTTAGCTCAATTTGTCTTTGGTCAAATATAAAATAAATGTTTAATGTAGCACTTACATTTTGATGCTTCTATGATATTAGTTAAATGCTTTGCCATTTATTCAACATGGGCTATATATATTTAAAAGGAAACCCCTTAAATTCAAGAGGGCTCTGCGGCCCCCTGTCGATCTTTGGCGACCCATAAGCTGGGTCCCGACCCATAGGTTGGGATCCACTGGCCTAAACGGCAGCTCCAGTGGCCTAATTGGCACCTCTGGTGGCCTAAAGGACGGCAGGGTGGCCTACCAAACACACTCTTACACAGATGCACTCTCTTACACAACCTTGGGTGTTTTCAAAGGCACTATAGCACTGTTTCCCAACCTTTTTTGCCCTGCGTACGCCCTAAGCCATTTTGTCATATGATAAGTACCCCTCTCACTCATGCTCTTTATACAAATGTGACTATACTCAATATGTTTGTTATTATTATTAAAATTTTCCGCGTACCCCCTGAGGTGTGCCCACGTACCCCTAGTGGTACATGTACCCCTGGTTGGGAAACACTGCCCTATAGTATAGTCAGAGAGACTGGATAAGAGAGAGGTTCCTTTGGCCCATTGTTTCAGGGTTCTACTGTCGCAAGGGGGAGGGGGGATCCCCCTTTAGGCAGACCTACTGTTCTATTCATTCTAGGAGTATTGTGACACAGCCCTTTAGGCAGACCGGAACCTGGTCACATTAGGTGCCCATAGCAACCTATTACGTAAGGAATAACGGCCGACGAGGTGTCCCGATATCAAGGGAAATAATGGACGCGCCAAGTGTATTTTCCCTTGATAGGCCTATCAGGACACCTCGAAGGCCGTTATTCCGCTCATCACTGCTTATTGCCAGCATTGAAGTATTAATTCATTAATATGTTTATCTAAGGCTTAGAGAGAAAGTAGATTAACCTCTGCGCTTGGTTCGTTGCTAGGAACCATTTCCTAATCTAGTGAGACGCGCCTCTATCGGAGGCGTGTAAGGACGTGCATTGAGGCGACTTGACAACCAGATAGAACTAACGGCTGGCTTTTTGACTTGACAACCAGATGCGATAGAATTAACAACGGGGTCTTGACTTGACAACCAGATGTGATAGAATTAACAACGGGGTCTTGACTTGACAACCAGATGTGATAGAATTAATAACGGGGTCTTGGCCATAGCAACCTTGAGTATAGAATTAGTAACGGCAGTTCGCCAGAAAGTTAAGAAAATAAATGACTTAAGCCAGGCTTACACTGCGTGACTTTTTGCCGATTTTGCCACGATATGTCACTTGTACAACTTTTAGGGATTTTTTGCTCAATCGCAGTTCAATCGTTAGTCTCACATCATGCTGTGTACATGGGGTAACAACAATCGATTTCACCTCACGATTGCGCAGTCGTAGGGTCGGAAGAAATTCAAAACTGTTTGAAATCCTGGTCATCCCTCGTGAGTAAATTGTACAGTTAAAGCAGTGCTACGAGCCGATTAGAGACTGCACAAGCACCAATTGATAGGGCAGCATGATTTGCTCTTGATCGCGGCTTCATCTCCGCCTCAGGTGCGCATGTTTCCTCCTCTGCAGACCCGGGAAACATGCCTGTTGTGCCGCACAGCGCGAGCACTCTGTTGGCATCCGACTGTCGGCTCGAATAGTGTGAGGACTTGAGTCATGAGATATGAACTTTTAAATTGTGAAATTCCCTCGTGCAGTGTGAGCAGGAGCTTAATACCCACGACTGACAATATTGCACAGTGTATGCCTGGCTTTAGACGCACCCTCACCCGCATGACATTGTAGGTGTCCTGCTCTCGGGTAATAATGGACACCTGCTCAGCCAATCAGAAGACGTTCCGTCTGCTCACTGGGTGATAGATTGGCATATCTCTATGGTGCTGTTTCCACATAGCTGGATATTTTTATATGTGGATATTTTTTTCTCCTGGTTGCATTGGTTTTGCATTGGTTTTGGCCTTCCATTTCCATGTAGCAGATATTTAAAATCCAAGTATAAAAAGCAGGAGAAAAAAATATCCTATTTAGGGGGCTGAAACGCATTTGTTACAATGGAGGATTTACTTTTATCCACATGTTGCGTTTACACCTGAACAGGAGAAAAAAATACCCTGCTAAAAAAATATCCTGCTACATGGAAACAGGACCTATAATACTCCTAGAATCTCTGGTATGGTCAAGTCAAGTCAGCTTCATTGTGAGTTTCTCCATGTGCAAAGGTTGTTCAAGGGCATTGAAATTATGTTTCTCTCTCCATACCATGCAAAGACAGACATACACAGGACTGACATTAACAAGAAAATAACATCAGCATTTAACATTTAGGGGAATAAATGTGGACTAAGACCTGCGTCTTCAAAGGTGAGGTTATGGATCATGATGGACAGGTCATTGTAGTTGGGGTTGCCTACAAACTCCACACGGTCCCGATACATATAATAAATATCAACATCGGGATCTGCACCCTGTCTTGAGATCAGGCATCGCATTAGGTTCTGTGGGGTGCAGACAAAACCATTACATCACATCACATCACATTACATGAAAGTACATTACATTATGGCAGTGTTTCCCAACCAGGGGTACGTGTACCACTAGGGGTACGCGAGCACACTGAAGGGGGTACTTGGAAAAATGTCATTTTAACAAATGCATGGAGCATAGTCACACTGGAATAGAAAAAGTGATGTAAAACACAAGTTAGGGGGTACTCGTGGGACAACAAAAAGGCTCAGGGGGTACATGAGACAAAAAAGGTTGGGAAACACTGCATTATGGGGTTGAGACATTACATGACACGGCATTACATTTCATTACATTACATTACATTACATTACATTACATAATATTACATTTCAGTGTCTTACATTACATTACATTACATTACCTTGCCTTACATTAGCAAGCAATTCAGTGAGTGAATGAAATCGATTCAGAATCGATTAAATCGATTATTTTAGCCAGCCCTACTAAGCACATCTCTTTCAGTCTTCAAGAAGACTCTTGACATGATGTGTATGTGTGTCTTTATGCAAAAAAAAGCTAGCTATCCTTCTTGGCATCTGCACTTGTTGTTCTGTATATTTCCTAGAGGTGTCCCGATCCAGGTTTTTGCACTTCCGATCCGATACCGATATTTTATTAAGCGGGCTTGCGGAGCAAGGACCATGCAGAGCATGGCCCTTGCAGAGCAAGGCCCGATTCTAGTAATCTCTAAGTCCTGTTTCTTATTATTTATAGCTTGGTCTTGTGCAGGGGCAGCAAAAATAGAAAATGGATGTCCTCCTAGGCCTTTCGAGATAGAGACACCGTTCAAACACTAAAACGACCGGCTCGGCTTGGAGATCGCGTATACTAATAGGCTTTTCCGTGTCTCTTGTCGTTTTCCCGTTTTTGGCGATTTTGTGAAAGCCTGGGTCTCCATTGAAAACTGTGGTGGAACCTTCATGAACCAAAGTTCCGCCACTCTAGAGATTAGAGTGTAGGAGGCTTTTTCGGTCATAAAACATCAACACTTTCACCTAGAAGTTTAGTTGACGCGTTGTTAGCGAGCTCTATGGGATGTCTCCAAATTGTCAAAGTTTCATCTCCCAACTCCCAATACTTTTTAAATGGCAGGTTTGTAAAAAAAACAGACCTGGCTCTATGGAGAATCCCAGTCTTTGGAAAAGTGCATTTTTCAAGAGATCAGCGCATGTCCCACACGGAGGTCCATTTGTGCCTGAAAAATTTAACCTATAAACTTCATTCAAAGACTGTTAGAGACATCACAAGCATGACTCCGATCTGTGAAAAGGACACGTGCCAACTCCTTTTAGTTTTTTTACAACGATGTTGTAAAGACAAAAAACTCATTCTCATTTTCTCCCCTGTTAAAGGCTCAATACTAACTGTCTTTCAGTCAATCACAACAGGTGCAGCCAGTGAAGGATTCCATTTCAACTGTCACTGTCTCAAGATTCCGTTCTTAACGAGCAGGTGCGAGCAAGCATTCTAGAAGTCCATTGTTCAGCTCTGCAATGCAATGTAATATAGTCTTGCTGGACTATGCATGACAATTAGCTGCTTGGCTTAGTGGTAATGCATGCTGCTGCATTAGAGATATGGAGGTTGAGGGTTCGAAACCCACACGAAGCAATGTTGATTTTCTAAATTATATCATATGCAGCGTTCCTTGGCCGACTTAAAATGCCATACATGTATATCATTTAGTATGGATGGCAAATGTGCTGAATTACAGATATTGAGGTTGGGGGTTCGAAACCCAGTCAAAGCCATGTTGATTTTCAAAATTACATCATATGCAGTGTTCCTTGGCCAACTTAAAGTGCCATGTATGTCATTTAGTATGCATGGCAAATGTGCTGGATTACAGATATGGAGGTTGGGGGTTCGAATCCCAGTCAAAGCCATGTTGATTTTCAAAAGTATATCATATGCAGTGTTCCTTGGCCAACTTAAAATGCCATGTATGTCATTTAGTATGAATGGCAAATGTGCTGAATTAGGGATATGGGGGTTGGAGGTTCGAACCCCAGTCGAAGCCATGTTGATTTTCAAAATGATATCATATGCAGTGTTCCTTAGCCAACTTCAAATATCATGTATTGTATGTCATTTAATATCAATGGCAAAGGGGTTGGATTACAGATATGGAGGTTGTGAGTTCTAATCCCGCTCGAAGCCATGTTGATTTTCAAAATTATATCATATGCAGTGTTCCTTAGCCAACTTAAAATACCATCTATGTCATTTAGTATATCCCCAAAACGCAGAGCTACAACACTTTCAAGATGGCTGAATCCAAGATGGCTGAATTGTTTGGCCCATAACTTCTGACTGGGTGGATGGAGTTTTTCCAAGATTTCTTTTAGCTTTGTTTTCTCAATAGTACTTTGTTTCATCTCTGCCCCAAAAGGCAAGCCCGCTTCCAGCATTTTCTGTGAGAATGCATTTCTAGTTTCACTTCCGATCCGATACCGATACCGGCCGATACCAATACCGGCCTATCGGAGTGTTTAAATTGAAAGTTATTTAGCCTACTTACTTTCTTGTCACACTCATGTTGAAAAGGGGTTTATTCTTGATAACAACTAGCCAGCTGAATTAGGTGAATTTGAGTAATACACAATGGTTAATACTGAGAAACCTGTTAAATACAAATCAGGCAAAATAATAGTCAATTAACTACACAAACAAAAATGCCACCAGTGCTCTACTCTTGAACCAGATTCGAAGGAAACCATTGAAAATACATCAGTGCAAATAATATTCTAAACTGTTAAGTGAATGCTTATTCAAGCAGTTGAAGTATTCATCTGTTTTCCATGCAAAGGTGGATTTTTTTGTAGGCTGCCAGCATGTTGACAATTCAGGATGAGTTTACATTTAACATAGACAGAAAAATGTCAAGAAAATTCCAAGACACACAGTAGGCATACCTAGGCTACTGGCCCTCTCATATGCATTGCCCAAAGTAGCCTAAGATCCTCCATCATTATGCCATAGGTAGCCTAATACAGCCTAGATTGATGCCAATAAACAATAATAACAACTAAACAACTGCTACAAATTATTCAAAATGGAATTAGATAAATAGCTAAAATAAATCATAAACTAATTCGGACAACCACTGTTGAGTAGGTTACTATAATATTTATTTACTCAGGTCAGTGGACACAATAACATTTAACAATACTATTTTCTACTGTATGCTTTTGCTCCTCCATGTGAATTAGCACATCCTTAATTTAACATCTGCTTAGCACCTTAGCAAGACGGCATTGTCCATATTAAAACACACACACTCACACACGTCGTGGGACAGAAAGGGAGCAGTAGTGGCTGGGCAGCATTGGGGGATGAGAGGAAAGCGGTGCCTCGGAGAGAAGCATGTGAAATCTGAACTTTCAAAGTTTCAGTGTTTGTAGCCAAACATTAGTGCTTGTTACTGAAATGCCATCTGAAACGCAGGCAGAGTGGCATGAAACGCGCAATTCTGTGTGTCTGGACTGTTCATGGACACTTAGGACAGTTTAAAGCTCTTTGAAACCACAGACTGAAAAACTTACGCTGCCTGCGCGTGAGAGCCGAATGAGAGCTGAGGCAGTTGCTCCCAAGTGTGTGCTGACGAGAGCTGAAGGTGTGCTGGAAAATGCGGACCGGAGTTGAAGAACAACCACAGTAAAAACTGGAATGGATTGCGGGTGAGCCGGAAAACACGGACCAGACTTTGAAAAAAACTGGATTCTGGATCGGATTTTTTCGTGCTTGCCGATCCGATCTCGATACGCATTTTTTGCCCATATCGGCGGCGGATCCGATCCAGATATCGGATCGGGACATCCCTAATATTTCCTGTGCACTTTGTATCTGCTAGCGATGTTGGCTGTGACTTTTGTTAAAATATACTGTATGTGTTTCACCGGGTGGGATTTGAGGGGTGTACAGGAAGTATACATTATTCTGAAGTTACCCTGTAAAATGACTGAACAGCGGTACTGTTTGTGCGTCTTCATTTAATAAGAGAAACAGCAGCTGTGGCCTAGTGGTTAGAGAGTTGGCCTTTCAATCAATTGCACGTTCGAATCCCCCCTGACCTCTTCCTACATCTCCATTCATGGCTGAAGTGCCCTTGAGCAAGGCACCTAACCCCACATTGCTCGAGGGCCTGTAACCAGCACCCTCGCTTTGGATAAATGAATTTTATGTCCTCGTTTGTAAGTCGCTTTGGTTATAAAGGGTCTACCAAAATGCAATGTAATGTAATATATTACATTACATTACATTACATTACATTACATTGCATTACATTTAGTAGCATCAGGTACTGTGGAGTGGAGACAAAGCTACTATTACGTAAAGGGGAGACGTTAGGAATTGTTGCAACACATTTTTGCATTTGGGTCTTTTAATTAGAAAATGTTTGGAGTAAACATCCTATGATATTTCATTAAAATAAACATGCACCTGTCCTCTACTCATCAAGCCAATTTAAAAAAATAATTACAGTATACAGATACATTCTGAACCATTTGGATTCGAAGGCAAAGTGGCAGATTTTGGTAACACTTTAGAATAATGTCCCATTCCTTGATAAACACCGGATCCGGGTCCGGCAGGATCTTATGCAGCGGATCCGGTATCCAGCAAGTTGCCTAAAAATCAGGGTCTGGTGCATCTCTAGCCTAGGCTTTTCATTACATTACATTGCACTTAGCTGACGCTTACATTTATTCAAAGCGACTTACAGTTATTATTTTTCAGGGTATTAGTTACAGTCTCTGGAGCAATGTGGGGTTAGGTGCCATGCCCAAGGGCACCTCAGCCATGGATGGAGATGTAGGGAGAGGTCAGGGGGGATTCAAACCTGCAACCCCTAGATTGAAAGACCAACTCTCTAACCACTAGGCCACGGCTGTCTTTCACAACCCCTATCACTGCATGGAGTGAAAGCGCTTTGGAAGTGGCCGTTGCAGGCAGTATGGCAATAAGCCAATGAGTCTAAAAAATAGTTTGAGCCAACGTAATAAAAAGGGCCCACGTGTGCGAGTAGTATGTTTCAACCCTTTTGTAGGATCCGGTATCCGGTTCCGTATCCGGCAGGGTCTAAAGCAGTGGATTCGGTATCCAGCAGGATCCTAAAAATCAGGATCCGGTGCATCTCTATAAATAATGAAGTAATTACAGGGTTCCCACTGGTGCTTGAATTCCTTGACAATGCTTGAATTTCAATTAAGTGTTTTCAAGGTTGTGAAAATGCTTGAATTTCTGGTGAACTGCTTGAAAATGCTTGAAATTTGTGTCAAGTCAAACCCCCTTCCCGCAACCTATTAAAGGTGCTGGAAAACTGAAAATTTGGTGCTTGAAGGTGCTTGAAAAGTGCTTGAAGTTGTTCATGAAAGAGGTGTGGGAACCCTGAAATTATCAACAAAATGTTCACAAATGGTTTATGGTTTATGAATGGTCAAGAAATGCTATGCTAACACAGCAGACACAGCGCAGTCGCAGCGGTCCTGGAAGTTTCTCCTCCAAAGAACAGAAGGTATGAAACCACATAAAACTCACACAGTAGAAGTTGATTCCCACTCCGCTGTGCAGTCATAGTTTGCTTATTACCCATTTACAAACATTTTATTTTTTACAAAGTTTGTTAAATGTTAATTGTTATTAAATGTTAATAAAATGTTTATAAAGCTGTGAATAGGACGTTATTCTAACCTGTTACCCAAATTTCGCAGTGGTCCCTGGTGTGGTCCCTATGTAGTGTAGGCAGGGCCGTAACCAGACATGTTCGAATACCGAGGTCAAATACTGCGCGCGGCACTGCATAGTACCAGAGACAGTTTAGATCGAGACGGGACAGTTGCCGCCATCTTGTTGACGCCTTCGGGGTGCTATTTCGCGATTAGTGAGACCAGATCTGAGAGTCAATGGGAAAAATTAATGGGAAAACTGAGTATAGGACGGGAGGGAACCCAGCGGTTGTGAAAACCATATGGATGAAACCACCGTGAAAAACTGATCAATCTAGACTACTTGGTTGTGTCATACGAGTCAAAATAAAGCTTTTTAAAGGGGTATGCCACTATTTTGGGGCTTAATACAGTTCAAATCGTTGGCTGGGGTTTATAAAGGTGGTAAAGTGTCTTATTTTTCATGTTAAGCGTTGTCTTGCTTTAAGACAAGTTAAAAGAGGGAATATGTCGCTAAGCTAGTGAAAGTCAATGGATCCGTGTAGCATTATAGCATGCTACACGGATCCATTGACTTTCACTAGCTTAGCGACATGCTCCCTCTTTTAACTTGTCTTAAAGCAAGACAACGGCTTACATGAAAAATAAGACACTTTACCACCTTTATAAACTCTGGCCAACGATTTTAACTGTATTAAGCCCCAAAATAGTGGCATACCCCTTTAAGCCACTTTTCTCACTGTTTTTTTGACAGGGCGCAGGTGCAGTAGTTTCATAACGGCACGAGAGCAACGGCTTTTCACGCATGCGCGACATTTCGCGTGCGCCGCTGCAGCCAGATGATTGGATCACTGGCAACGCAGCTCAGCAGGCCCATTGGCTCTTGTTACCAGAAAGGCGGGAAGACGCCATATTTGCATTACAAATCTTCACCGTTCATTTCTATGGACGTTTACATTACTGACCAATCTCCCCTTCCCTAATAAAATCTCTGATAGTACATTTAGAATGCTTCAATGCTCTTCAGTCAAACTCTTGAGTTTGTTTTCATTTATCGCTTCCTTGAGGATAAAGGCGGTGGCAAATTCAGACTGAATTTATTATTGTTGATCATATATCGATTTTCATCATAGATACATTTTACATTACGGAAAAAAAATTACAGAGGACATGACCTCTGTGTCCTCAATGGTAGTTATGACCATGAGTGCATTCCAATATGCGACCTTGCGTCCTCCACTTGTGGCCTCACGTTTTGCTGATGCCCCGAAAATCACTTTACAATTGTGCTTTTACGAGATATTGAAATATAATGCTGTTGTCAGTGATGTCATCATGTCGTATTACTTCCTGGTACGAGTCCACAACTACAAGTGGAGGACGCAAGGTTGCCTATTGGAACGCACCCCATGAGTGCTCCATGAGTGAAGGTGCTGGGCCTTACACTATAGCTGTCGTTGAAGCCCCAATAGAAAACCACGTTTTCAATGTCGTCACAGCTGGTGTAGGAACAGGGCAGCTGGACCGAGCTACCGTACAACGCCTCGATGGTCGTCACCTTGCCAACCGACATCTCCAGGGCCTGAGCCCCCCAAGCACCTGGAGGCACAAGAGGTCAAAGGTCAGATGGCACTATGTGTTCCATTCATTATTAGAGGTTAAAGGTCAGATGGCACTATGTGTTCCATTCATTAGAGGTTAAAGGTCAGATGGCACTATGTGTTCCATTCCATTCATAGATAATACAAGTGTGTTGCATGCCTTGTGTTGTCCAATGGGACCCAGATTTGAATCCAGCCTACAGGCCCAACGAAGGGGGGATGGGGGTGAGGGCAAAGGGGTATGTTTCCCTGGGCCCAGGGAGAACGAGGGCCCAGAATTGGGTCGTCATGACATTGTATGTACAGTATTGAGTGGGGGGCCAGATAACTTTTCTCCTGGGCCCAGCGAAAGCTGTCATCGGCCCTGGACCTAGTACGCACACTAGACACAGGACAGACTGCATCACATGTGTGAACATCACATCACATCACATCACTGATCAACACCGGAGAGCACTAGGGATGCACCGATACCACTTTTTTGAAAACTGATTCAAGTACGAGTACATTAATGTGTGTACTTGCCGATACCGAGTACCGATACCGATATCGTTTACCACCAAAATACAAGGCCTTGTTTTTTTCCACCTGTGATATTTTTATTGTCCATTTCCATGTAGATTTAAATTTTAGGAAATGTATGAGGTGGCACTTTTTTCCATGCTGCTTTCAAGTCCACAGAACGTGACAAGATTTTGCATTGTTTTTTGTAATAGCAGTATCGTTCCTGGTATCGGCAAGTGCTTGACGAGTATGAGTACGAGTATGATGACCAGTATCGGGTGCATCGGTGCATCCCTAGAGAGCACTGTATGAAATGCATGGAGGGTGAAGAGGCCATGGGGCCATTGGACAGTACATAGGCGTGCGAGGGGGAGGGGTGACATATTGTATTGCTTGCCTTGGGTTGTCCATGAGGACCCAGATTTGAGCCCCGGCCCACCGACAGGGGGTGGGGGCAAAGGGGTCAGTTGTCCCGGGCCCAGGGAGATCCCAGAGGGCCCGCAATTGGGTTCGCATTACATTGTATGTTTTGACTGTCTGGGGGGGCCCTTTCAGATGACTTTGTCCTAGGCCCAGCAAAAGGAGAGAGGAGAAGAAAAGATAGAGGTGACTGGAAGGGAAGGGGAGAGAAGAGAAGAGAGGAGAAGAAGGGGAGAGAAGAGAAGAGAGGAGAAGAAGGAGAGAGAAGAGAAGAGAGGAGAAGAGGGGGAGAGGAGAGAAGAGAGGAAAAGAGGGGGAGAGAAGAGAGGAGAGGAAAAGAAGGGGAGAGGAGAGAAGAGAGGAAGAGAAGGGGAGAGAAGAGAAGAGAGGAGAAGAAGGGGAGAGGAGAGAAGAGAGGAAAAGAAGGGGAGAGGAGAGAAGAGAGGGGGAGAGAAGAGAAGAGAGGAAAAGAAGGGGAGAGGAGAGAAGAGAGGAGAAGAAGGGGAGAGAAGAGAAGAGAGGAGAAGAAGAGAGGAAAGAAGAGAGGAGAAGAAGGGGAGAGGAGAGAAGAGAGTAGAGGAAGGGAGAGAAGAGAAGAGAGGAGAAGAAGGGGAGAGAAGAGAAGAGAGGAGAAAAGAGAGGAGAGAAGAGAGGAGAAGAAGGGGAGAGAAGAGAAGAGAGGAGAAGAAGGGGAGAGAAGAGAAGAGAGGAGAAGAAGTGAGGAGAGGAGAGAAGAGAGGAGAAGAAGGGGAGAGAAGAGAAGAGAGGAGAGAAGAGAGGAGAAGAAGGGGAGAGAAGAGAGGAGAAGAAGGGGAGAGAAGAGAGGAAAAGAAGGGGAGAGAAGAGAAGAGAGGAGAAGAAGTGAGGAGAGGAGAGAAGAGAGGAGAAGAAGGGGAGAGAAGAGAAGAGAGGAGAAGAAGGGGAGAGGAGAGAAGAGAGGAGAAGAAGGGGAGAGAAGAGAAGAGAGGAGAAGAAGTGAGGAGAGGAGAGAAGAGAGGAAAACAAGGGGAGAGAAGAGAAGAGAGGAGAAGAAGAGAGGAAAGGAGAGAAGAGAGGAGAAGATCGGGAGAGAAGAGAAGAGATGAGAAGAAGGGGAGAGAAGAGAGGAGAAGAAGGGGAGAGAAGAGAAGAGAGGAGAAGAAGGGGAGAGGAGAGAAGAGAGGAAAAGAAGGGGAGAGAAGAGAAGAGAGGAGAAGAAGGGGAGAGAAGAGAAGAGAGGAGAAGAAGGGGAGAGAAGAGAAGAGAGGAGAAGAAGAGAGGAGAGGAGAGAAGAGAGGAGAAGAAGGGGAGAGAAGAGAAGAGAGGAGAAGAAGAGAGGAGAGGAGAGAAGAGAGGAAAAGAAGGGGAGAGAAGAGAAGAGAGGAGAAGAAGGGGAGAGAAGAGAAGAGAGGAGAAGAAGGGGAGAGAAGAGAAGAGAGGAGAAGAAGGGGAGAGAAGAGAAGAGAGGAGAAGAAGTGAGGAGAGGAGAGAAGAGAGGAAAAGAAGGGGAGAGAAGAGAAGAGAGGAGAAGAAGGGGAGAGAAGAGAAGAGAGGAGAAGAAGGGGAGAGAAGAGAAGAGAGGAGAAGAAGAGAGGAGAGGAGAGAAGAGAGGGGGGACTGTCTCACTAACCCCTCCCCTCCCCTCCCCTCCGCTGCCCCGCCTCTCTCTCCCACTCACTTCCTCTCACAATCTCCACGGCCTTAATATCCACAAAGGAGGCGAAAGAAACACACAAGATATTATGCTGCAGATGTTACTCATTTCCTGTGTGCAGATCTCTCTCTCTGTGTGTGTGTGTGTGTGTGTGTGTGTGTGTGTGTGCGTGCGTGCGTGCGTGCGTGTGTGTGTGCCACTGGAAGAGTCTGGAGAGTGTACATAGTGTGTGTGTGTGGACAGCCATGTGGTGTGTGTGTGTGTGTGTGTGTGTGTGTGTGTGTGTGTGTGTGTGTGTGTGTGTGTGTGTGTGTGTGTGTGTGTGTGTGTGTGTGTGTGTGTGTGTGTGTGTGTGTGTGTGTGTGGACAGCCATGTGGTGTTATGTAATGGTTTGGGAGTTGGACTGTAGATTAGAAGGTTGCAGGTTCGAACCCCACCCTGCACCTCATTCCATGGCTGAAGTGCCCTTGAGCAAGCTACCTAACCTCACGACCACAAGTGTTATATTGCTTTTATACAATAGTTCCTTTGCTAACACAATTAGTTCATTGAAAGAAATGTTAAATTATTTTAATTACTTTATTTGATTGTTTATTTGCTTGTTCCTCCGCTCCGGAAAAATAGTTCCAGTTATTGTCTTTGGTTGCTGCGCAACGCGCACCACGTTGGTTACGGTTACTTTGTATCTTTGGTTGCGGAGTGATTATTAGATGTGGAGAGTCGTTCATAGAGTGTTGGAGGATACCCTCACTCCTAGTGACGTGTAGAACGCCTCTTGTCCAATCACAATTTGTGAAATAATTCGACCGGATCTAACTATTGTATAAAGGGACTGTAACCAATACCCTGTTAATAATTACCTTCGCCGTGTCTTTATTTATTTATTTATATATTTGTGAATATGTTTGTTTGTACTTCGTATAACTCAGTCAGAACTGAGCTGATTTTTATGAAAATTAGTGGGATGATTGGTCATGACCCAAGGAACAATCGATTCGTTTTTGGGAGTGATTGGGTCAAAGGTCAAAGGTCAAGGTCAAAATGTTTGTTTGTACTTCGTATAACTCAGACAGAACTGAGCCGATTTTTATGAAATTTAGTGGGATGATTGGTCATGACCCAAGGAACAATCGATTCGTTTTTGGGAGTGATTGGGTCAAAGGTCAAGGTTAAGGTCACGAAAAGGTCAAAAACGTAAATTGAGCCGATTTTTATGAAATTTAGTGGGATGATTGGTCATGACCCAAGGAACAATCGATTACTTTTTGGGAGTGATTGGGTCAAAGGTTAAAGGTCAAGGTCACGAAAAGGACAAAAACATAACTTAAGCCGATTTTTATGAAATTTACTGGGATGATTGGTCATGACCCAAGGAACAATCGATTACTTTTTGGGAGTTATTGGGTCAAAGGTCAAGGTCAAGGTCACGAAAAGGTCAAAAACGTTTTTCTTTGCCAAGCACTATATGCCAGAACAACGTGTGCATGCTGAATTGAATAAGAGGTCAAGACTGGGCCAAAAATTTAATATTACGATATTCCGGTCCGATTTCAATGAAACTAACACCAACATTTGGAGAATGTTATGCCCCACACTCTGAAGATGGCCAGAAAAAAATAAGTGGCGTAGGCGAAGGTTTGCGCTCTACCGAGTGCCCATTCTAGTTGTGAGTGGCTTCATGTCAGTTGCGTGTCAGTGTAATGTGTGGACGTCACTGGTAGAGACTGGAAGGAATGGGAATGTGGGGTCAATGTAGAGGAGAAGAAGGGGAGAGGAGAGAAGGGAGGAGGGAAGAGAGGAGAGGAGAGAAGAGGTAGAGACTGGAAGGAATGGGAATGTGGGGTCAATGTAGAGGAGAAGAAGGGGAGAGGAGAGAAGGGAGGAGGGAAGAGAGGAGAGGAGAGAGGAGGTAGAGACTGGAAGGAATGGGAATGTGGGGTCAATGTAGAGGAGAAGAAGGGGAGAGGAGAGAAGGGAGGAGGGAAGAGAGGAGAGGAGAAAAGAGGTAGAGACTGGAAGGAATGGGAATGTGGGGTCAATGTAGAGGAGAAGAAGGGGAGAGGAGAGAAGGGAGGAGGGAAGAGAGGAGAGGAGAGAAGAGGTAGAGACTGGAAGGAATGGGAATGTGGGGTCAATGTAGAGGAGAAGAAGGGGAGAGGAGAGAAGGGAGGAGGGAAGAGAGGAGAGGAGAGAGGAGGTAGAGACTGGAAGGAATGGGAATGTGGGGTCAATGTAGAGGAGAAGAAGGGGAGAGGAGAGAAGGGAGGAGGGAAGAGAGGAGAGAAGAGAGGAGGGAAGAGAGGAGAGGAGAGAAGAGGTAGAGACTGGAAGGAATGGGAATGTGGGGTCAATGTGTTTGAGTCCCCCCTGGACCCAGGGCCGGTTTTTAGCATAGGCCGGCTAGGCGGTCGCCTAGAGCGCCATGTGAAGAAGGAGCGCCGAAATGGCGCTCTCCTATGCGTAATTTTGCGATATGAAGGTTTTTTTATGAAGTCGCAATCAACAAAGAGTGGCGAAAGCGCTCCTCACGGCAAAGCGCCCCTCAGCCAATAGTAATATCGCTTCCAACTGTCTCTGGGAAGTCTGTGAACCAATAAACAGACAGGGGGCGGGACGAGTGACAGCGTGCGACCTATTTTGAATTTGGAGACTCACTCGAGAGACAGAGAGGCAAGCGCAAACAGTAGTGCTGCTCTGCTGGATGGAGATTATTATGTTCTCATTAAACCACTCATTGCATGATGCAGGAGTTTCAGAGGTTGTTTTGGAACTATGTGATTTAATCAGCAACCGTTTGTGATTATGGAAGGCCTAATAGTTATGAGGTTACTATTTGGAATTAGAGAGAAAAAGAGCTTTGTTTTTGATCAGAGAAATCGCTAGTTAGCATGCTAACATTAGCCAAGTATGCCAAGCAATGAAATCCAGTGAAGTAGCTGTTAGTATACTCACTACTCACTAACACCCACCTGATATCATAATACTTGCTTAGGTTGACAAGCAATGTAAACCCCGCCCTTGGTGCCTGTTTCTATTGGGGGAGAGAATGTGGAGACTGTCTGTACGTACAAGTACTTAGGAGTGCACCTTGACAATAAGCTGGACTGGTCCACAAATTCTGAAGCACTTTACAGGAAAGGTCAAAGCAGGCTCTATTTCCTAAGAAGGCTGAGGTCCTTCAATGTATGCAGCCAACTTCTGCTTATGTTCTACCAGTCTGTCATGGCCAGTGTGCTCTTCTACGCTGTGACTTGCTGGGGTGGAAGCATTAGGAAGAGAGATGCTGCACGCCTTGACAGACTGGTGAGGAAGGCGGGGTCAGTGGTGGGCATGGAGCTGCAGTCACTCACCTCAACAGCTGAGAGCAGAACACTGAGCAGACTGGACTCTATTATGGACAATCAGCATCACCCCCTTAACGCCACCTTCACTAACCAACTGAGTCTGTTCAGTCACAGACTCCGTGCTTTCACCTGCAGGACAGACAGGCTAAGGAGGTCCTTTGTCCCTTGGGCCATTCAACTGTTTAACAGTATACAGAAGGACACTAAGAAGGACATCATTATTGGGGATTGGACTGCCTGAGATGCCAGAGCTGGCCCAGATCTGGAACCTCTTTATATGTGTGTGTGTCTGTGTGTCTGTGTGTGTCTGTGTTTGTTTTTATGTAGCTACTTGACACCTGAATTTCCCCCTGGGGATCAATAAAGTTTCTCTACTCTACTCTACTCTACTCTAAAGTAAGACTGGTGCAATGTTTAAAACTATTTTAGCTGCCATATCTCCTTCCATCCACATGAATTACCTGCTTGTTGTAAGCTTAAAAAAACATTAATTTCCAGACCAGAATGACATAGCCTACATTAATCATGTAACAGAACCATGCACAGCAGACAAGTGAGGCTATTTACTATATTTTTTATATTATGAAATTCAATAGCGTGACAGCTCTTCTCCCTTTCTCTCACCCTGTCCCTCCAGTTCAAACACATAGATAGCCCCCTTCTCATTCTCCTACTCACAAATGCACCACTATTTCCACGCCAGAACTCAAACTCGCCTAGGGCACCAAATAAGCCAGAACCGGCCCTGCCTGGACCATTCCACTAGCCTAAACTGTCTCCCACTCACATACACACACACAAACACACACACACACACTCTCACTCACATGCACACACAGCCAAACACACACACACACACACTCTCACTCACATGCACACACAGCCAAACACACACACACACACACACACACACACACACACTCTCTCTCTCACTCTCCCATTCACATGCACACATACAAACACACACTCTCTCTCACACACACACGCACGCACACACACGCACGACCACACATGCACGCACGCACACACGCACGCACACACGCACACTCATATGTGGCATATACACATGTGGCTCAAACACTTGGTCATTGTGGCAACAGCCCCAATGTAGACAGGGAGGCAGGGGAAGAAGAGAAAAGAGAAGAGAGGTGGAGAGAGGAGAGGGGGAATGGAAGAGGAGAAGAGAAGAGAAGAGAAGAGAAGAGAAGAGAAGAGAAGAGAAGAGAAGAGAAGAGAAGAGAAGAGAGGTGGAGAGAAGAGAGGGGGAACAAGAAAAGAGGGGGAACAAGAAAAGAGGGGACTGTGAGAGAAAAGAGGGGACTGTGAGAGAAAAGAGAGGAGAGGAGAAGGGGAGAGGAGATAAGGGAAGGGGAGAGGAGAGAAGAGAAGAGAAGAGAAGAGAAGAGAAGAGGAGAGGAGAGAAGAGAGAGGGGACTGGACGAGAAGAGAAGAGAAGAGAAGGGGAGAGGAGAGAAGAGAAGAGGAGGGGAGAGGAGAGAAGAGAAGGGAAGAGAAGAGAAGAGAAGGGAAGGGAAGAGAAGACAAGACAAGAGAAGAGAAGAGAAGAGAAGAGAAGAGAAGAGAAGAGAAGAGAAGAGAAGAGAAGAGAAGAGAAGAGAAGGGAGAGGGGACTGGAAGGGGAAAGGAGAGAAGAGAAGAGAAGAGAAGAGAAGAGAAGAGAAGAGAAGAGAAGAGATTGGGGACTGGACGACAAGAGAAGGGGAGAGGGGAGAAGAGGAGAGAGAGGCGACTGGACGACAAGAGAAGGGGAGAGGAGAGAAGAGGAGAGAGGGGGGACTGGACGACAAGAGAAGGGGAAAGGAGAGAAGAGGAGAGAGAGGGGACTGGACGACAAGAGAAGGGGAGAGGAGAGAAGAGGAGAGAGAGGGGACTGCAAGAGAAGAGAAGAAAAAGACAGGACATACTGTTCTGTATTGAAGTAAGGGACCCCAGAGCAATGGGCTGCATAGTGTTCTGTATTGAAGTAAATGTTTGCAACTCACCGAGCAGGAGCGCCACCAGGATACTAACTCCCTTCATGTCTCCAGAGGTCCTGCACCTGTGGAAGAACCAACGCCTCTGCTGCTCCCCAGGCTCCATAGCTGCCTGTCTGTCTGTCTGCCTTGACGCCTGTCTGTCTGTCTGTCTGTCTGTCTGTCTGTCTGCCTTGACGCCTGTCTGTCTGTCTGTCTGTCTGTCTGTCTGTCTGTTTGCCTTGGCGCCTGTCTGTCTCTCTGTCTGTCTGTCTGTCTGTCTGTCTTGACGTCTGTCTGTCTGCCTTGACGCCTGTCTGTCTGTCTGTCTGTCTGCAGGCTGCCTGTCTGTCTGCCTTGGCGCCTGTCTGTCTGTCTGTCTGTCTGTCTGTCTGCAGGCTGTTTGTCCGCCTGTCTGTCAGTATCTCCACTGGTCCGGCAGTCTACTTGGAGGCACGTCTGTCTGTCTGTCTGTCTGTCTGTCTGCCTGTCTGTCTGTCTGTCTGTCTGTCTGTCTGTCTGTCTGTCTGTCTGCCTCACGCCTTTCCTGCCTGTCTATGTATCTCCACTGGTACGACAGCCTGTTTTGCTGTGTGTCTGTCTGCAGACCAGGCACTCCGTGTGTCTGTTCGACTACCCAGCAGCACGCTGTGTGTCTGTTAGAGTATCCTAGCCAGGAATGTTGTCACGCCCCCCCAGTGGAGGGCTGTGCTGTGCTGGGCTGGGAGAGAGAACTGGGCTGGGATGGGGAGGGCTAGGCTGTGCTGTGCTGGGAGAGAGAACTGGGCTGGGATGGGGAGGGCTAGGCTGTGCTGGGCTGGGCTGGGCTGGGCTGGGCTGGGATGGGGGTCTAGGCTGTGCCTGGGATGGGGGGGGCTAGGCTGTGCTGGGCTGGGGGGGGCTAGGCTGTGCTGGGCTGGGATGGGGAGGGCTAGGCTGTGCTGGGCTGGGATGGGGGGGGCTAGGCTGTGCTGGGCTGGGATGGGGAGGGCTAGGCTGTGCTGGGCTGGGAGAGAGAACTGGGCTGGGATGGGGGGGGCTAGGCTGTGCTGGGCTGGGATGGGGAGGGCTGTGTTATGATATTGCATGATTTCAACATTGTTATATCGTACTACTAGTGTTGTAATTACATCTTTAAGTGTAATTTTACTTCAACTTTATAAAACTCTGAATTCTCAATAACATTTCTTTACTAACAGGTACGGGTTGCGCTTTTGTTTCGGTACAACTTTATTTTGCTATTGCATTCTTTTGTTTGGTAACGTAATTTGGTGTGCACTGACTGGAGAAGATAGGATTGTTGGGTTTCGCATATAGTAAAAAAGCTGCACTCCCGGATCAGTTTGGGACCATGGCAGACAGGCAGGCAGTTTCGGCCTAAGCCTTCTTCAGCGTCTTTAAAGACACGTCTTAAAAGCACTTGACCCCTTAAGACACGACTTTATAAATTAGCTGTTACCAGAATGGCAATGACCAAGTCATAATGTATTACTAAAGGCCCTGTGCACTGTCATAGTAATGTAGTACTATAGTAGTTAACTTCCAATGTCTATTACAGCGTGCCACTGGAGGTACGGCGTGCATTAAGGGGCTACAAGCACTTTCTCTACTAAAAGTTTTGTGTGGAAAACTCGCTGCTGGAGCCAGCGTTGTGACGCCAGAGACGTCATTGGTGACGTACCACGCACTTGCGTGCATTCATGACTTGACTTTCAGCGTGCATCGCTGGCAGACACTTGCCGTTTTGCTCCAGCATATTGCTGAAATGTTTGATATTTTGTGTAAACCACACACTTTTATCACACACCTTCTGTAATGCACACAAATACCTTTAATCAGTCATACATTGTATATGTATGCAACAGTTCAGTGAAGAACTTCTTTGATGTCTGGAATCAATAAATCTCTTAATATCACCTAAAGTCGCAGCGGTTCTCTGACCGGAACACATAGTCAGTGAGGGGGCGACTAGCCATCAACGCATACATGAAAGGGTCCTCAATACATCATGGTTTCCTGACCTCAAACACCTCACGTCTGACAGTTACACAGGTGTTGAAGGTCCTTTTTTTATTTCATGGCTGGATTATGTTTCGATTAACCAGGCTGTGCGCTCCTAGTTACGCAGCACTTTCAGCGTTGCAACTAGTCAGGTCAAGAGCAATGCAGAATACTTTCAGAGTTCCCAAAAAAAACGGGAACTCCTCCCACTTTGTCGGTAAGCAAACAACCATAAGCAAACCGAGGGAGGCGGGTCAACCATGGGAAATGTCAACTGTTATGCTCTTGGTCAGACCAAGTCTCGAAGAGGTTTGAACGTCGATGATAATCATGTTATGATCATAGTAAGTAAGTAAGTAAGTTTTATTTCACATTTAAAACAGTACAAAACTGACCAAAGTGCTGCACAGAGGCTGGTTAGAATAAAAATGGTAAGATAAATAAAGAAAAGTAAAACATATTAGTAGCACATAGCATTTCAATATAGAGGAAATAAAACATCTGCATACAGTGTACAGTTGCAGCACTGGCAGCATTGACTATATAAGACACATAAAAGGAGCTTAGAAAACTTTGAGTACATAAAGTGATAAAAATGAAGGGGAAGGGGAAGTTAAAACTATAGGGTTCAGGGCTAAAAGTATACATTTGGTGCAATAAAAACAACAAAAATTAAGGAAACTAAAATTTAAGAATCAAAAGCCAATGTATATAAATAGGTTTTAAGTCTAGATTTAAAAGCAGACGTCGTGGGAGCAGATCTAATATCGGGAGGTAAACTGTTCCAGAGGCGTGGAGCTGCAATTTCAAATGCACGATCCCCTTTTTGCTACATGACAAAATGTACTCCAGCCATGAAGCAAAAAAACAACAAAAGGGATTTCATGTGTGCGCATGCACTCCTCATAGTGAGGCTTCTTAAGTCAATATTCCATAAGAATCTTTCACTTGGTGATGCAAGCATCAAATTTGGTTCAGAGGTGCTTTAGACCCTACCCTTTCAGAAAAGGTCGCTATCCAGGTGAAAAAACAAGATGGCGGCCATTTTTCAAGATGGCCGCCTCATTAAAGGTGAAAAAAGCTGTTTTCGTCTTAGAATGCCAAGTAATCAAGATATCTGAGTGATGGAAATATTAAAATGTATGCATTCTGACCAGGACAACTTCATAGTATCATTATTTCATCACAAAATGGCCACCAATTTTCAAAATGGCACCCCTTACATGACTGAAAATGCACATTTATGACATACAGCTGTCCGATAGCAGGTATTCAATAATGCATACTAACCTTGCCATCACTGTTGGAATACAATGTCGTAAAAACAATGTTGTTTACATTCTGTATTAGAGTGATGTTATAGCACAACCAGGGTACACTGGTGACATCACTGCTGTGAGACTCAGCATGGGGTTCAGTGTCGGCTTGTGGTACAATAGCTGTAGTTGTAGTTTACTAACTCTTTAGTATACTCACTTTAGTTGTTAGTATTTATAGTCTCCCTTATGCTATCCAATAAGACCCTGTATATAGCTTAATTAGAAATGTAGTTAGTGTAGTTAGAAATTTAGTTAGATAGCTGCACCTGAATTGACAGGATGTGCCAGCGTGGGAGAGCCGAGCCAAGGGTCTCAGTTACCTGGATAGTGTACAGATTGCACGGGACTTAAATGACACTGGATGAACGATCGGGCTGGGTGTAAGGCAGAAGTTGCCTGATTTTCATAGACTTCAGATCACGTTTTCTGGTCTGACCAGGACTATAACGATTAGCGTTTCCATACAGGATGAACTTTGATTCCATGGCCTGGTTAACCCGCCTCCCTCGGCTTGCTACTGGTTGAGGGCTGTGCTGAAGTTTAAACCAAACATTTCTTAGCCCAATAGAACGTCTCTGCTTAAACCACGTCACTGCCTTGAACACATCTCTACCCAGGACGGTTGGAAATGCACAGTTGATTGGTTCCAGACAAAGTGGGTGGAGATCCCGCTGTAGCGGGAGAGAGCAAGCTCCTGGCCCTACTGTGTGTAGCTGAGCCGAAGGCGTTGCGTCACCAGTAGGGCGGAGCCCGGCTAGGGCAGAAGATGACTTAACTTTGTTGTGTCCCATATCTCAATGTGCTTTGATAATTTGAACGGTTGGGTGGTAAAAGGATAGACCCTCGGCCTTTAACCGTATTACACAAGATGTCTGCTAAAAATCCATTGAGTTGCAGTACGTGTCGGGAACAACACCTCAATCACCCTGACCCTGAGCACGGGGGCCCCGCAAGGTTGTGTGCTCAGCCCCCTGCTGTTCACGCTGCTGACACATGACTGCACAACGACCCACAGCACTAACCATCTGATGAAGTTTGCGTACGATATAACACTAGTGGGCCTCATCACTAAGAGTGACGAGACTCACTACAGAGAAGAAGTAGACTTGCTGGCCAGATGGTGCAAGGACAACAACCTCCTGCTGAATGCCAACAAGACCAAGGAGATTGTTGTCAACTTTCAGAGGGGTCAAAAACAACTGCTACCACTGACCATCGACAATGATGTTGTGGAGAGAGTGAGCAGCACAAAATTCCTTGGAGTGCACATTAGCGACGACCTCTCTTGGACCACAAACACATCATCACTGGTGAAGAAGGCCCAAGAGCGCCTCTACTTTTTGTGCAAACTGAAGAAGGCAAGTGCTACACCCTCCATCATGGCAGCATTCTACAGAGGAACCATCATGAGCATCCTGGCCAGATGTGTGACACAGTGTGAGGAGGAGGTTGCACAGAGCAAAACAGGAAGACACTCCAGCGCATTGTGAATACAGCGTAGAAGATCATTGGTGCGCCACTCCCTCCCTGCAATACATTTACACCACCCGCCCCACCCGAAAAGCACTGATGATCACCAAGGACATAAGTCACCCTGCACACAAATTGATCAGTCTCCTGCCCTCTGGAAAGAGGTACAGGTGCCTCTGCTCCCATACCACCAGGCTGACAAAGACCTTCATACACCAAAGCAATCAGGATGCTGAACTCTTAACCTGCCCTCCTATCCCTGATAGACCCCCCCTCAACACTGAATTGTGATTGCACATTCTACTTGCACTAACTCAAAACACACACACACACACACACACACAACACTGAACTAACTCAAAAGCACACACAAACATGCACACACATGTTGCTGCTGCTTCATGCCTGTTACTGAATGTACTGGAAAACTAGCTACCAACTATAGTTGTAAATATTGCACATTACAATTGCTTACTTTATATGTATTATTATTTCACAATGCTACTATCACCATATGAAGAGTTCAGATGCGAAACCCCCTAAGTGCCATTTAAGAAAATAATCTTAACTCATTTTTATTTAATACAAAGCTATCAAAATTGCATATTTTTTATTTTATTTTTGTAATATAACTATTTATATGTATTATCAAGTACATGAATGTAAACCAAACCAACAACGGGGTTCTCTAAAAATATAGAAGTGCAGGTCTTCAGAAATGGAGTTAGGGGGTTTTGTATCTGAACTCTTCATATCAGAATCGTCACAATAGGACATAACTGAAAATGCACAACAATACCTCTTCTTAATACATGTTCTATGTATGTCTGCTGTTGCCCAGTCTTGCACTTTATATGTCTGTAAGGGTATTGTATAGGTACTCTAGGTGTAATGCATGTGTACTGTCTATGTCTAATTGCCTAAGTCCACACCTAAAGTCTATGTCTATGTCTGCATGGGAAAGTAAGAAACGTAATTTCAAGTCTTTGTATGACCAGTGCATGTAAAGAAATTCTCCAGTATGCAGGATTAGAGATAGTGTGGATCGAATTCGGCCATGGTCATTCCATCAGGTGGCTGCCAATTCATGACATTGTGTTGAATCTTGGGCCAGAGAAATCCAAAAGCATGATGTCCTTCAATTCTTTCACTGGCTGTGATGTTGTATCAGCTTTCCATAGCAAAGGCAAGAAAACAGCATGGCAAACATGGGACGTCTGCCCTGAAGTGACTCATGTCTTCAAAAAGCTCAATTCATACCCAGAAGTAATTGAAGATACTGACCTGAACCTTCTTGAGAGGTTTGTCATCAATATGTATGACAAGAACAGCACAACAGACAAGGTTGATGAGGTTAAGACTGGACTTGTTTGCTCGGAAACAAAGATCCTATGATGCCATTCCACCGACAAGTGCATCCCTTGTCCATCATGTTAAACGGTCCGCTGCCAAACTGCCTGTATATGGGGCCGAGCTAATGTGTGCAAAATGCAAATTGAAAGCCCTGCCAACTGGGGGTGGCAAAAAGATGGTGAGGCCTGGAAAGTTCTCTGGTCAAAGCTTCCTACAATTGCGGAGAGTTGCCAGCAACTGACAAAATGTAGATGCAAGACTGACTGCCGAGGAAGATGCTAATGCTATTGCTTTAGCCTCAACTGTACACAGTTATGTTCCTGCAAATGTGGAGGACTAAAAATAACTAATCCAACATGTGCATCAGAGAGTTTTCCTACCCAAACAACAAACATGTAATCATTATAGGCCTACTTCTGTTTTTGTAATATTTAGAATCATTCAGTGAGTGTTAGTTTATTTACTTAGTGTTAGTTTATTTACTTTATAGGGTTCCTATCATCAACTACCATTGAGGACACAGAGGTCATGTCCTCTGTAATTTTTTCAGTAATGTAAAATGTATCTATTGATGCAAACCGATATGAGATCACACAATGATAAATTCAGTCTATATACGCCACCCCCATTTATCCTCAAGGCGGTGATAAATGAAAATAATCTTAAGAGTTTGACTGAAACGTTTGAAGCATTCTAAATGTACAGTATGCAGTAGGCTACTTCATGCGTTATGTTCAAAATTCTGTTTTGTTATCCTCTGTCCAGATAAAAGTATAATAGTTAGAGCTCATC
Source organism: Engraulis encrasicolus (assembly GCF_034702125.1). NCBI lineage: Eukaryota > Metazoa > Chordata > Actinopteri > Clupeiformes > Engraulidae > Engraulis > Engraulis encrasicolus. The sequence goes on from NC_085864.1 coordinate 54,047,058, forward strand.
AAATTTGACAGTTGGTTACTATAAAGGAGATATATACGTATAGCAAAAAATATTTAGTTCAAATTTGACTTTTGACTGTTATTTGTCAGTTGAGGTATTTTGCCTTTCATGCATCATGGGCCAACAGTGAGTAGTCATGCTGAGCCAAAAGGCAGTAACTGCCATATTTGTTTTCTTTTTTTTCATTTTAACTTTAACTATACATTTTTTTAAGAAACTATAAGCAAGGTCTACTCTGGTCATGAAGTCTGTTTTAAATTAGCCTACATACAGTAGATGACATTGGCATGTCCTATTTAGTGGGATTAGGATATTAAAAAGGAAAAGGATCGTGGACTTGTATAAGGTTGGTGTCGTTGTGGTGGAGAATACATACAGCATGTCTATAGAAAATCATTCAACATGCTTAACCCTCTGAGGTCTAAGGCCTTTCAGAGGCTTTTAGGCTGCTTGCACCACCCTGACATTTTCAAGTATTTTCAACTAACAGTAAGCATCTATGCAAAAGTGGAATATATGGTTGAATTCTGAAAGAAATCATCTGAAAGAAAATTGGATGTCATACAAACATGTTTTATTTAAATTGAGTATAAACACAACTGTACAAAACAACAGGTTTCAGAGGTCTTCAAAAAGTGCAAGAAAACACACAATAAATGTATCTAGCCAAGACTTTTGAAGTTTGAATCTTGTAAACAAATGTGTTGGCTGCATAAAAGTAAAAAGGGCATTTAGAAATGTTTTGTTGTTTTCATACAAAATGCAAAAAAGAAAGACTATGTCATGCCACTGCCTGTCTCATTTGAATACTAATGAGATAGGTGTGAAAAACCTCTAATGGCCCACATCCCCCTGTCAATCTCCATGTGCTCTGATAGCACACCCCCCTGCCACTCTCTTTGTCCTGTGGCCAAGTGAGCAGCATGGCTGTGTTTATCCTAGATGAAAGGGGCGTGTTGTCACCTCTGAATACAGTGGCGGACTTAGCAATTTGGGGGCCTAAGGCGAATTTAGTTAGGGGGCCCATCGGCCCATTTCATATCACATTTTTTTTACATAAACTCTCTTTTTCGATATTTTTTATTTTAGATCACGATTTTCCATTAAAAAAATTATTATCAACAAAAAAAAAACCTTGGGCTACAACCCTTTCTGGACACATTTCAATGAATATTTGCAACTTTTCATGCAAAAATTGAACAAACTGAAATGTGAAATTTGTAATCCCACTTTCACTTTGATATGAGAGCAGAGTGATTTCCCCCCCTCACTGAAGTGTTATTTCATATGTCCATGCTTGCTGTCACCTATTTGAAGTGACGTTGATTTGGGATTTCATGGAGGATTTTGAAGTGCTGCTGTGGGGAGTAGACAGTAGTAGGATAAGCGACAGGTGGACACTCTTTTCTGACAGAAAGCGGTTTGCAGGCATTTGGCGTTTTCAGGTGGATATTGTCCTCTTGGGTGTTAGACATTAAAACTTTCCAAAACTAATCAAGGAGATATTTACTGAATAAACCAAAAAGCGCGCTCTCTGTCAAACGGTCGCCCTGACCCAAGCCTGCCTGAACAGACCCATTGAGAAGAGACACGCGTGCAGTCAGGTTAAACAGAAACACAGTTCACGCTCCCCTCGCTCGTGTGCCCGTGGCAGGTAATCGAAGTAGCAAATTCCGCGCTCAATGCGCGAGTTGCCATCTTGCCTGCACTTCTCATAGCCTATGTTGTAGGCTATGTTGGATATCATGGTAGACTTTTAAATGTCGCTGTGGGAATTTGACAGAGTAGGCGACAGGTGCACACATTTTCTAACATAACAGCGGTTTGTAGGCGCTTGCCTTTTCACGTGGATATTGTCTTCGTGGACGTTATAGACACCCTAAGTTCCAAAAACTAATCAAGGATACTTTTACTACATAAACCAAAAGACGCGCTCTCTGTCAAGCTTTCGCCCGAACAAACCCTTTGAAGACGTGCGTGCACAAGATAAACAGAAACACAGCCTTCACTCTCCCTGTGCTCGCGCGCCTGAGAAGTCTATTCGAAGTATCGAGTAACCTACTCCACGCTCAATGTGCGAGTTGCTTTCTTGCCTGCTTTCCTTTCTTGCTCAACTTCTCATAGCATTGTGAAAAAAAAATCAGGGGGTTGCCGGTGTTAGGGCTGGTGTTTTCTTCTATGGGTGTTAATTGTTTCTTTTAAGTGGTGACGCTGCGTTTAGTCTAACAACATTGAACATAGCAAACGCTGTCTGCAAATGTCTTGTGCCTTCCTATTTTTTGTGCTCCGCTTGATGTTACTGACCTTGAAGAGTTTGTTGAGTGTGGCACTTGACTGTTATCCTCCTCATCTGAAGACGTGTTTGTATGAATGTTTGGGAACTGGCCTGGCGCACATGGCACGCAAGGATGGAATAGTCCATTTTAACTCGAAAGAGAGGGTGTGCACAGAATCAGTATTTTTTTGTAATGTATTGTGTTGTTCTTGTTTCCAATTTAAACATACAAAATTCATTATTTATGAAAATCACCATTAATCTGTGAATTACTGTCCAAAGGGGCCCAATTACCAGCTATAGGCCCATGTGAAATTTGCAAAGGGGACAGAGGGGGCCCCTACAGCTGGAGACTAAGCTGAGGGCCTAAGGCGGTTGCCTAGCAACGCCTCAATGCAAGAACCGCGCCTGTCTGAATAGCCACTCAAGCACCGGTACTTTACATGTGAATAGCTATAAGTGTGGCTGCTACAGGCAGAGAGTACAGAATATTTGAAGATTTCTTTTCACTTTCTTTAAATTGGGCCAGCTATTGGGTATATATATATCTGGAAGGTCTGAGGTTTCTAATGATGTGACTTATATGTTCCAATGACAAAAACTCACAGAGTTACAGATTTGTTTTTGGAGACATGTCAAATTGCCCTCTGGACGGCACTCAGACCTCTGAGCGTTAAATGCTCTTTTTTTTTAGTCTTGTTTTCAAAGCAGCGGTGGAAATGTTCATTCAATTTTTTTTTGGAGGGAATGGGGATATTTTCAAGGGGATTGTCTATTTATATTGTAATTTGTTTATTGTTTTTCTTTGTTTGCCTTCTTAATATTTGTTTTGGAATGCTTATGAGAGCGCACACAAATATGTGTGTGTGTGCGTTTAAAAATACATTATCAGGTTAATACGCATCTAAGAAACACTAAAATATCTAAAGGGTAAAATATCTCTCCCACAGCTGTGGCTGATGTGTACTGCTGAGGTGAGACGGGTCTGCAGCGTGCCAGTGAAACTTTGGCCAGACCGTGGCAGTGTGAGTGTGTCTTCATATGCGACCTTGCCTCCTCCACTTGTGCTTGTCTCCTCGTCCCGCTTCCTGGCCCCTCCTCCGTGGAGAAAACGATAAAGTTTCCCAGCTGTCAGCCTAGCCACAACAACTTTTGAGAGACTGTTTTTCATTCACCATCCAAATTGCAAATGAGAAAAGACTCTACAATTGAGCTTTTGTAAGATATTGAAATATAATGCTGTTGTCAGTGATGTCATCATGACGAGAAGCAAGCGGAGGAGGCAAGCGGAGGAGGCAAGGTCATAAGGACATATTAAGATGCACTCTCTGTGTGTGGATGTTACAGTGCAGGTGAACAGGAGTGACAGCAGCTGTGGTTCCTTAAAGGGGTATGCCACTATTTTGGGGCTTAATATAATACAGTACATGTCGCTTAGCACGGATCCATTGACTTTCACTAGCTTAGCGACATATTCCCTCTTTTAACTTGTCTTAACATGAAAAATAAGACACTTTACCACCTTTATAAACCCTGGCCAACGATTTTAACTGTATTAAGCCCCAAAATAGTGACATACCCCTTTAAAAGGCTTTCACATTGTCCCTACACCAATTATTTAAAAACATGATCTCTACAAACAAGATATACAGACTTACATTGTTGTGCAAAGTTATTTATGCAAACCCGGTCTACTCTCCATGTAAAATAAGAGCACATCAGCATCGTGTCTTTCATCAGTGCTGTGTCACCATGGCAATGGGAAATTCCCAGATGGGGCTTTCACTATTTTACACTATTATGTTGTCTGTTCACTAGGGGACGTTGCCATGGGGATGCTTATAATCCAGTCCAACAAACGTTCCATAAATCCAGTCTCAAGCGCAATTCAAAGTAGTTAGGATAAGAAAATTAATTTAAAAAAATATATGCTTCAAACAATATACATAACATTTCCCCTTGTGGGTGAAGAGAGTAAAGCAGTCCATAGTTATATTCATCTCTGTCTGTACACACCTCCTCCCTCCTCTCTCTTCTTCCCCATTATATTCATATATGTGTATATACATATTTGCATGTGTACATATATACACACAGTAATATGTCGACACACACATACACACACACACACACACACACACTCGGCCACACTGGCACGTGGTACGAGGCGCCCTCTTCTCCTCTCCTCTCCGCTCCTCTCATGCTTTTGGCTTAGGCTTGTCCTCTGCTTTGGAGCTGTTCAGGCCGTTCTCTGAGTTGTCGTTGGCTGTAGAGCTGACCAGGGGCTCCTTACTACAGCGGGACACACAGAAAAACACAAATAAAACACCAGAGATGAGGCCAGAGAGTATCCCCAGAGAGGGGACCAGAGAATATCCCCAGAGAGTATCCCCAGAGAGGGGACCAGAGAATATCCCCAGCGAGGGGACCAGAGAATATCCCCAGAGAGGGGACCAGAGAATATCCTCAGAGAGGGGACCAGAGAGTATCCCCAGAGAGGGGACCAGAGAATATCCCCAGAGAGGGGACCAGAGAATATCCCCAGAGAGGGGACCAAATTGATACAACGATACCTGGGGCCTATACTAAGGGCCTTTCCCATTACTAATCTCCACCCCTACCCATATGCCTTCCTCTTGCCCCTCACGCTTTCAAACAAAGCCGCAAGGTGTAGGGCTTGAAACGCAACCCCTATGGATTGGGATGCCCCTTCAACAATCACAGAATGACACTCACAGCTGTCACTAATGCCATGCATTAGGTTGACGTTAATAGCGATTTTGTTCATGTGCTTTTCACAGAGAAAAGGGCCATCACACATTAGGACAATGTTAAACTTAGTACAATGAAGAATAATTATTACACTTTAAAAGCGACAATTGCTGCAAAAGTACTTAATCTCGTGTGCTGTTGTGGATGCTGCGGTTTGCAGACCATTTTTAAATGCAATCGCAATGCATTCAGGGAAATCTGTCGAAGCACTCCGTCCGTGGAGTGAGGTGTCGGAAAATCTCCGCGCAGAGGGGATGAAAGCCCTTCACAGAACTCCTACCCATCTGTCTGAACGTGAATCGGGATACCACTACGCCTACACGTGGACGCGCAAAACGGAGGAAAAGGGGATCGGCGTAAGGCTAAGGGGTGTAATGGGATTCACCCTAAGAAGCTGGTAAACCTGGGGTGCATTTCTGGAAAGCGTAGTTGTTAGCAGTTAGCAACTTCAGTAGTTACCAATTAAAAATTGCATTGCAACCAACAAAGTAGCTAACATAATTAGAAACTGCACTTTCCAGAAATACACCCCAGGTTAAGTTAACAGGATAAACACAGAAAAACACCAGAGATGAGACCATGGGCCTATCCAGTACATGTGTTTTTTATTTATAAACAAAAGTTTAGAGTAGTGTTATTTTCTTAAAACCAGTCCTTGGAGAGTATTCCAGAACAAGTGATAAACCTGGCCAACAGGCTTGTACGAAACTCAGAATTGAATGAATTGAAATTCAAAGTAATGCCATAATACGAACACAAGGTGGTGTAATTACCTTGAATTTCTTTGAATTGAATCTACACCACCCATTGACCCCTTTAGAGTTGGTAAACAGATATGACGTAATTTGGCTGCGTGCGCATCGTTAGCCCAGAATCGGCCATGCACCGTTCACTTGTACAGAAACCCGACAGGTGTTTTCTCCGAAATAAGATAACGGATGGTCACGCTAACTTCAGATATGCAGTGGGCACGACAGACACAGCCATTCCTGACGATGTCATCAGTCCAGTCAGTAGTTTAATGTCTTGTAACAACAAACATTTCCTATGCTTCTGGAACAGCCTCTTCCCTCTCAAAATAGCATAACAAGTGTACTTTTTGGAATCTCTATTTTTTATAAATGTACATGCTTCAGAACGGCAGTTTTTCTCTCTTTAGTGTTTGCACTGTCTGTTCGTGTTTCGTCAGTTTTACAAACAGCCTCCCTACTCCCTATTTTACCCATGCCTGCAGTTCACCTAGTGGCTGTTGTCGAGAGAGCGCCGCCCATTCTTTCTGAACAGTCTGAACTCCACCGTTGGCAGCCTAAGGTGAAGTACCACCCAGAAGAGTGGAGTCTCTCGTAATACCCTTAAAACATCTCTGGTGTGTCCACGATGGGCATGCATTCATGAGGACGTCGATTCTGAACGGGTCAATTGAGAGTACATAGAACACCACCACCTAGTGTTCATATTATGGCATAACTATGAATTTCAATTCATTCAATTCGCAATTTCGTACAAGTCTGCTGGCTAAGTTAACCTGCATGAAGTGGTAAACCGGCTCAGGGGAGCCGGCAGGGGGCGGGGACAAAGGGGTCAGTTGTCCTGGGTCCAGGGAGAGGTGGGGCCCAGAATTGAGTTATCTTTATACAGGGGTGATAGTGAAAAAAAAAAAATCCTGAGCCTGAACTTTTCCCCCTGCTCTAACGACGACGACAAGATACTGCATAGTGACTTAACGTAGGCCTATTTTGACACATTAATCAAACCTTTAATAGCCTGTGCTTGACTATTATTCAAGCCTGATAGTAGAAGGAAACCCTGAACCTGTAACACTTTCTGAGATAAGAGTAACCTAATGGCTAATTATTATCAATGTTATTATTATTATTATTTCGCAAACTCTGTCAAGCCTGAAATCAGGCATGGAGCCTGAACACTATCAGCCCTGTTTATATAGCATGTATTGGATGGGGGGCGCGTTCATATTAATTTCTCCTGGGCCTGGCAAAAAGCTGACGGCAGCCCTGAACCTGCTAATAGCTAGCCCACTGCTGTAAGTACAGTAGCCTCTTACTGCAGATTGGGGTCGCCGGCGGGCCTATTCACTATTACTGTAGCCTCTTACTTCAGATGGGGTCGCCGGCGGGCCTATTCACTATTACTGTAGCCTCTTACTGCAGATTGGGGTCGCCGGCGGGCCTATTCACTATTACTGTAGCCTCTTACTGCAGATTGGGGTCGCCGGCGGGCCTATTCACTATTACTGTAGCCTCTTACTGCAGATGGGGTCGCCAACGGGCCTATTCACTATTACTGTAGCCTCTTACTGCAGATTGGGGACGCCGGCGGGCCTATTCACTATTACTGTAGCCTCTTACTGCAGATGGGGTCGCCGGCGGGCCTATTCACCATTACTGTAGCCTCTTACTGCAGATGGGGTCGCCAACGGGCCTTTTCACTATTACTGTAGCCTCTTACTTCAGATGGGGTCGCCGGCGGGCCTATTCACTATTACTGTAGCCTCTTACTGCAGATGGGGTCGCCAACGGGCCTATTCACTATTACTGTAGCCTTTTACTGCAGATGGGGTCGCCAACGGGCCTATTCACTATTACTGTAGCCTCTTACTTCAGATGGGGTCGCCGGCGGGCCTATTCACTATTACTGTAGCTTCGACCGCAGATGGGGTCGCCGGCGGGCCTATTCACTATTACTGTAGCCTCTTAGTGCAGATGGGGTCGCCGGCGGGCCTATTCACTATTACTGTAGCCTCTTACTGCAGATGGGGTGGCCGGCGCGCCTATTCACTATTACTGTAGCCTCTTACTGCAGATGGGGTTGCCGACGGGCCTATCCACTATTACTGTAGCCTCTTACTGCAGAAGGGGTCTAAGGCGGGCCTACTCACCATTTGCTAGGCCAGTGCTGTAAATAGCATACCTGCCAACCTTGAATTTTTTTTTTGAGTAGCAATTTATCGCGGCGCGGCAATTCACGGCGCAACAAATACCTACAAGTGAGAAAATGTGGTCAACGCAGCGCGATACCATGGGCCGCCGGCGGGCCCATCTGAGAGGCTACTTTGTTTTGCACACCTTGGGTTGCCAAATGTCAAGGGGGAAAATATGGGACACTTCATTCAGGCAGGGGGAGTAGGGGTAGCTTTTCTTAGATGCAATTTCCTGCATTTTAATGCATTTTAGCCTAACATCCCGTGTATCTGGCAATTTCACCAGATGATCTTGCTCTTCACAGTACTTTGAACTACCATACATTATTAAACTTTCATGGAAGATGTTTTTTTTTTGTTTCACACCATGACACCAATAAAATGCTATGATATAGTGTGCTGGAATTCAGGCCTCTAAATTAACTTTATTGATCACCAGCCAATATGGCTGTTAATCTTACAAGTCAAACATACCACCAGTCTGGCTAGTAAGTTATCCTATGTACCAGCCAAACAGAGCATTTGGTCACTTGGGGGGTGTTAAGGAGCTGGAATTGAGTATGAAATTGAAGCATTTGCTTATTATTTATTGGCTGTAGAAGGTACATGTAGGGAAATGTATAATTTGATTATATAATACAGATGTATTTCAGGGATTTTTATGAACAAAAAAGTTGAATTGCAATGATTCTTACATCATTTCCCCCAATAATAATAAATGGTGATGTTGTCACCTACTGTGAAGAAGTATCAGCAGATTGTAGAGGAAAAGATAAAGACAGGTGTTATCTAGGCTAGGATAATATTACCTTGGGGGCTAACATCAAAATCACACATGCATCCATTCAGTAGCCTACACGTCATGTGGCTCTACTGATGGACGAGGGCTAATGGCCACTGCTTGGAACTTCCACAGTAACTTTTGAGGTGCATGCACGCTTCTTTTTTCACTTCTCCACATATTGGCCTATCTACCCTCATTTGCCGTCACGAGTTGGCTATTGTTCAGTTTTCTGTACATACATGATGACAGGATAATATATTTTATTAATAGATTGCCATACGTGATTACGGACAGTTCTAGTCGTGGAGTCATGCATATTTTGGTATGACGCACAAGACCTGTTACACCTGTTCACAGAATGGGCCACGACTCCAGTATCCCTATGTCTTTATACGCTGTCATGGTAGATTACGGATGTACTCCGAGCACAACCGTTAGAACTATCTTTATTTCCCCCAGTTAAAATGATCCGACGTAAAGGGAAACCGAATTTAGTTCGCTGCTAATCTGCTAATTTATAGCGCAGTAATAGTCAGCAGTCGACCACATTTTCTCATTCAGAAGTAATCTCGTTTCGGTCCAATATCAAAAAAGTACCAACACATTGCCGTCAAATACGGTGAAACATTGGGTGAACCATTATGTTCAGGACGACAGACCTCAAGCTTTATTTATTTTCATAAGTTTACGGATGCAACTGGACGCAATTCACTATTCCCATAGAGGCTACCTTTCTCAAAGCCCATTTACCTTTGAAACGGTGATTTTGACGGTGCTCACTTGTAAAACTACAGCGACAGCACCAAGATGGATAATATATGATGACAGGAGGAGGACACTTGTGTCAGAGATTATAGGACTAGAGTAGTCTCTCTGCTTGTGTGTCTTCGAAGCAAACTTTCTATCTGCAGCTGAGCTGATACCTCGACTCGAGCGGAGCGACAACAAATGAAGACCCCAAAACCAGCGCTCTGATTGGTCAATATTTCCCCCCCACACGTTGCTGGCCAATGGAAAGGCCAGCGCGAGAGTTGAAAGCAGAGCCATATCTACGGCTCTGGCTGGTTGCAAGTCTACAGAGAAATATATAAGGGCCCGTGAATACACTTTACTATTGGTTTTTCCCGTATTTTGAAGTGACAGCGCCGTAGTTTGATGTCAAAATTCGTATCTGCTACACAAAATGCGTAATGGTCGGCAGGTATGAAATAGCCTCTTAGTGCAGATGGGGTCGCCGGTAGGCCTATTCACTATTTGCTAATAGCTAGCCCACTGCTGTAAGTAGCCTCTTAGAGCGGATGGGGTCGCCGGCGGGCCTATTCACTATTACTGTAGCCTCTTACTGCAGATGGGGACCCCGGCGGGCCTATTCACTATTACTGTAGCCTCTTAGTGCAGATGGGGTCGCCGGCGGGCCTATTCACTATTTGCTAACAGCTAGCCCAGTGCTTTAATGAAAAGAAGGACGCCAGGCTCACGTATTAGCTGATTCACCACTACCTCAAGGTTAACTTAAAGGGCTATGCCACTAACTCAAGGTTAACTTACAGGACCACTTCAGTCAATTTCAACACGCAGTTATAATGCTCACACTACCATGGACTTGTCAGTACCTGAGGGTTTTTTCCCCCTTCTTCAGCCTTGTCTGAGATCTTGGTCATTGTAATGGAGGCGGCAAAAAAAAACATTTTTAAAAAATGTATTCCCAAAAACATCCGAAAGGTTATACAACATCAGCAGACAACTAGCAAACAGCAGTACCTTTTTGGGAAAATATTTGGAGTAGGCCTATGTTCATTAAAAAAAAAATGTATACAAATGCTGCCCCCATTAGAATAGCTCATATCTCGGAAAGAGCTTAGCCGAAAAATGTGGCCAGGCAAGTCCTCACAAGTCAAGTTTAGCGTGAGCAATACAACAGCATATTGAAATTGACTGAACTGGTCCTTTAACCAGGGTTGCCAGATGAGGCTGATGTTTTCCAGCCAAAAAAAACGCTCAAAGCCCGCCTAGAAGCAAAAAATCCTGCCCAATTCTATTGATGTCTATGGCAAAAATTAGGTTGGTTTCTCTGCTAAATGCCATTTTTACCCGCACATGGCCATCCTAAGCAGCCCAATTGAGTGGGAAACAGCCCAATCTGGCAACACTGCCTTTAACCTGCATTACTACTTCTCCAGGTTCTTGGCATAATCCCCAGACATGAAACCATGTCATCATGCCATGTTCAAGATGACTGTGTGCTCCATCGTTTAATTTGGATGTCTGCAATTAAAATCATACCTGATCTTTCAGTCAAATGTCAACCTCCATAAGCATTTATGAACACACACACACACACACACACACACACACACACACACACACACACAAAACACTTACTTCTTGTCCAGGACAAAGCGGGTGACAAGCGATTTGACGGCCATGACCAAAACAAGGAGTCCAATGATGGCTCCCACCACAGACATGATGATGGTGGTGATGGTGTTGTCCACTGAAGGGGGCAGCGCAGCGCCAAGAGAAGGCAAAGAAGGAAGGAGAGAAGGAAAAGAAACCAATGCAGCGAGGCGGTTAGTCTCTCACCATCCTGTATGTACAAAACATTTTAAGTATTTCAAGTTTTTTATTATTTTTAAAAATACTGTTACAATTGGAATTTTCATTCAAAAACTTTTCAACTGTACTCTAATGACTGATGACTTTGTGGCATATGGTGTTTTGTTGTTGTTGTTGTTGTTCTTGTTTTGCAGTCAGTGTTGCCAGATGTGTCTGATCAAATCCGGATAAAAAAGATTCCCAAAAACTGCAAAAATGTGCTAAATGCCGCCCAATTTCAACAAATTGCATCGATTTCTATGGGCACAAAACTGCAGACCAATTTTTCCTGTTTTTACCCGCAGACGGCCATCCCAAGTAGCCCAATTGGGAGGGTAACAGCCCAATCTGGCAACACTGGTTGCAGAATCTACCTCATTATGTACAGTGGAATACCTGATACCTCTGTTGTCCGTTAACGTAGAGGTTTTTTGAAAGATGTGTAACGTTCATTATGTCTAACTGTTTAACCCATTTTATCCTAAGCCCTTTTCGGGAAAAGTTGCCCTCTGCCTATTAAATCCTAAATACAAAGTATATCAGCCTCTGAAGCACATACAAAGATGAAATGAGTTACATTCAAAAGCTTAGCCCCTCTTTTTGCCTTAGAATGTGTTCATTCAGCTCTAACTTACCCACATTTTTAATAAAACTTGTCAAATCTCAAGAACCTCAATGCAACGTATATGTGTCTCCAAGGACACAATGGGTTAAATGACACTTAAAGGGACAGTTTGGTCAATTTCAACATGCAGTTGTATTGCTCACGCTACCCTTGACTTGTCAGTACCTGGTGATGCCACATTTTTCGGCTCAGCCCTTTCCGAGATATGAGCAATTCTAATGGGGGCAGCGTTTGTTTACATTTTTAAAAAATGAAACATAGGCCAACTCCAAATATTTTCCCAAAAGGTACTGCTGTTTGCTAGTTGTCTGCTGATGTTTTATAACCTTTTGGATGTTTTTGGGAATAAATACAAATGTTTTTTTGAAATGTAAACAAAGAGCTGCCCCCATTACAATGACCAGGATCTCGGAAACGGCTGAAGAAGAAAAAAAAATCTCAGGCACTGACAAGTCCAGGGTAGTGTGAGCATTACAACTACATGTTGAAATTGACCAAGCTGTCCCTTTAATGTGATACTGTCCCATTTTTGGAAATAAGCTCATATTACACCTCCCCTTGAGTTAAATAATTGAGTTTTACCTTTCTCCTGTACTGTCATCCGTTCTCTGAGTATGTCAGTGCAAAGTTTACATCCATGCCTGCAGTTAACATTGAGTCCTATGAGACCAGCTGGCGGCTAACTGGTCTCATAGGACTCAATGTTAACTGCTAGCTTGGAGGTAAAATTTGCACTGCCATAACCAGAAAACGTTTGAAAGTTCGGGAGAACGGTACAACCCTATTATCTAACTCAAGGGGAGGTGCAATATGAGCTGATTTCCAAAAATGGGAATATATCACTTTAAGATTTTCTTTTACTTCAGGGTGACCTTCAGGGTCTTTTTCACCAGGGTGACCCTCTGATGAAGACGGAAGTCATACCGCCGAAACAGGTCAGATAAAAGATAAACATTTTATACATGTCTGAAGTAAAAGAAAATCTTATGTGTCACTTATGTGTAGGCTTGTTGGCGTGCTGTACGTACTTTCGTCCACCACCACTAAGGTGACTGTGGCGCTGTAGTTGCGGTTCTTCTCCTTGGGGTTCTTGCCAAAGCAGGTGTACTCCCCGGCGTCGTCAAACACCCCACTGCCTGGCCTTCCACCGCTTGCTTACCTTGCGCTATGTACTGTATTATGTCTTATTGCACTTTTCAATGTTTATTTGTATGCATAATTCCCTGTTATTTATGACCCCTCTTGTTTTCTTGTTTTTTTTTTTAATTGTCTTAGCTATTTGTATTTGTGTTGTTAAATTTGTGAGCAAAGCAAAAGATATTCCTAGCAACTGTATGTTAAGCCCCGTGTGCATAGAGGGCGAACTAGGCGACCTGCGCGGCGGAAGTCATTATTTCTCTATGGAGGGAAGGCGAATAAAGCTACCAGAGAGAATTTGCCGGGAGCGAAGCTTCTTGAGGGACCAGAGCGAATTTTGACAATTAAACTCAAGCTAATCTTAAGCGAATTTGCTATGACGCGGTTCGGCGAAAACCAATTGGAACGTTCATATCCACGAATGTCCCAGGCTGTCAAGACAGAGCCGTTGCCAGAGCGAATAAAACGAATTCATGGCGAAACTTCTTCAACCACCCCAGCTACCTGGGTCGCGTAGGTAGCGCCTGATGTACACATTTTCGTCCACCACCACTAGGGTGAGTGTGGCGCTGTGTTTGCTGTTCTTCTCTTTGGGGTTCTTGCCAAAGCAGGTGTACTCCCCGGCGTCCTCAAACGTGATGTTCATCAAGACGATGGAGATGTTGTTGTTGGTCTTGGTGTTGCCCACAAACTCCACGCGGTCCGACCATTCTGGGTACATATGGATTCGTGCATCTTTACCCTCCATTGGGATCAGGCCCCGAATCATGTACTGTGGAGTGCAGACATTACATTATATTACATTATTATAATACACATTACATTACATTACATTATATTATACAATAGTTAGATCCGGTCAATCTATTTTGTGATATCTGATTGGATGAGACGCGTTCTACTGGCATTCTATGCGTCGGCAAGGAGGAGGATGTCTAGGTAGACATCATCCCCGGAGACAAAAGAGGACTCATCACACCTAATAATCACTCCGCTGTGGATAAAATGTAACCGATACTAAACAGGCAGACCAGAGCAGTGGCAATGCAGCAGCGAGATACTAAAGAGGCAGACCAGAGCAGTGGCAATGCAGCAGCGAGATACTAAACAGGCAGACCAGAGCAGTGGCAATGCAGCAGGAAGATACTAAACAGTATTTTGAACTCGCCATCATTCTATGTCATAGTCTACTGCGGAGAAAGTGAATGTAACCAGGGCCGCGTAGTTTGAACTCGCCATCATTCTATTCCATTGTTCTATGCTGGACTAAGTTGGGCGCACGCACACCCGCATGACAGAGACGCGTAGCCTATCCTAGCAGTTGGTAGCTGGATTCTGGCAGAGAGGAAAGAAGTTACAGTATCTGATTCTAGTGCAGTTGTCTGGGCAGTTGGCACACCTCTGCGGCCGTTATTTCGTGGTCTTTTGAAGCCAATCCAACATAAATATTCATACATGTCAGATAGTTTCAAAGGGGAGGTATGTGGGACACTTTTTGACACAGAGACAGCAAGGCTATGTCAGTCTCCTGCAGTGTAAGAAGTGAGAACCGCTATAATCGGATCTCATTTGCTAGGCGGGAGAGGGAAGGACGAGGAAGAGATGCTTTTAAAAATATATCAGCAACAAGTTTTCCGTCCACCACATGCAAATTAATGATTAATTAACAAGTAGGCAACAAAGTGGGCATCTGGAAGCAAGATACCGGGTGCCATACAATTTAAAATGAGAATGAGTTGCCTTTTAGTTTATTGGGAGGGAAAACACGAACCCCTTCCTCGGGTTTGCACACACATCAGACGTTTGGCTGAGAAAGTGTTTCAGCAGCAAAGTTGTAGCTTTCAGCAGTAGCCTAAAGCAGACACCAGGGTATCATAGGCCTACAAGGGATTGATTTGTGTTGTTGTGTGTGTGAGAAAAGCGCTCGGATCTCATGCGGGACAGGAGAGGGAAAGAGGAGGGGGGGGAGTCTCTACGCAGCTAATAACAATGTTAAATAACAGTGTGCGGTCCACAAAAATGCAAAAATCTGGCTTACAAAAGTAGGCATCTAACTAAAAATATTGAAGTTACACAGTGTTCACATCCATCTTGCATCATTTTAGTAAGCAAAGCCCAGTCGCAGTCCACACAGAAATGCGCATCACACAGTTTCAAGGAACTTTACGCGCTGGCACTGCCAGCTCGTCATTGCATAGCAACCATACAATCAATTCGGAACTACTTTGCTTAGCGGAGCAGGTAAACAACTAATGATGAAGGTAACTAATAAACATTCATTCGAAAATGCATTCAGGTATTTTTGTTGGTAACTGAATTATTGTATAAAAACAATATGACCCTTGTGGTCGGGATGATGTTGACGGATATCCTCCCTGAAGCCTTCGGCTTCGCGCCTATGTCCGAACCACACCAGGGAGGATATCCGTCAACATCATCCCTCCCACTTGGGTCATATTGCTTAAATCCATATTACATTACATTGTATTACATTATCAGGGGCGTAAAGTATACCCCCGTGAGGCAGGGGGGCCCATACGAGGCAGGGGGCCCACATGGGCCCTTGACATGAAGAAATGGGCCCCCTCCACATGATATTAGGCCCTCTTTTTTCGTTCCGGGGCCCATTCTTGGTAGCTTGCAGCGGGGCCTGAAGTACTTGCGTTACACCAGTGTACATTAGAATACACATTACATTATATTACATTACACATTACATTACATTGTGTGTGTGTGTGTGTGTGTGTGTGTGTGTGTGTGTGTGATAGTAGTTCTGTAGGTGCTGCCCCTTACATCAGTCTTGTTATAGGCCCAGTTGAACTCCAGGTGTGTGTGTGTGTGTGTGTGTGTGTGTGTGTGTGTGTGTGTGTGTGTGTGTGTGTGTGTGTGTGTGTGTGTGTGTGTGTGTGTGTGTGTGTGTGTGTGATAGTACTTCTCTAGGTGCTGCCCCTTACGTCAGTCTTGTTGTAGGCCCAGTTGAACTCCAGGTGTGTGTGTGTGTGTGTGTGTGTGTGTGTGTGTGTGTGTGTGTGTGTGTGTGTGTGTGTGTGTCCTTACGTCAGTCTTGTTATAGGCCCAGTTGAACTCCAGGTTGAAGATTCCGATGCAGCTGGCGTAGGTGCAGGGCAGCAGGACGGAGCTCCCATTCATCGCCTCGATGGTCGTCACCTTGCCAACCGACATCTCCAGCGCCTGAGCCCCCCAAACACCTGGAGGCACAGAGGTTAAAGGTCAGATGGCACTGTGGCCCAATTCGAAACGGGAGGCTTTGACTCGATGACTCTCCTCCTACATAAACAGGTTACTGATCAGATAGGCGAAGTTAGCTGATGAGGCCGCCGTTACGAACGGCACTAACGAGTGCGCTGCCTTGCGCATTTGATGTTACGGCGATTCTATGGCAGGAGTTACGTTCATCACGTTAGCGCTTAGCGTACGCATGCTATTCGAACGGTGAATGATCGTCGGACGGCGGAATCGTAAAATAGGCTATAAATAGATCTAGCGACAGCATATTTAGATACTACAATGTTGATTTATCGATTCCATTTTCAATATCTACATACATAAGTGTCAGAATAAAGAGTATGATAAGGTAGTAGCTTGGGTAGTAGCCATGTTTGTTTTTCAGGTTTCCGGTTGAGAGGGAGGTGGCGCACAGCATGTTGGATACCAAGGCAGCGAAGTCAGCATCTGATGCTGACCTCAAATATCCCTGTTACGCCCACAAATGCAGTCAACTGCTGAGGGGGGAAATAAAGCAATTTTTCGTTTCGATCCACACTTCATGATTCGCTGTCCAGTTAGCTCACTGGAAGGACAGCTGCCTTCCCTGTTTCGAATTGGGCCTATGTGTTCCATTCATTATTAGAGGTTAAAGGTCAGATGGCACTATGTGTTCCATTCCATTCATAGATAATACAAGTGTGTTGCATGCCTTGTGTTGTCCAATGGGACCCAGATTTGAGTCCAGCCTGCAGGCCCACCGAAGGGGGGATGGGGGTGAGGGCAAAGGGGTATGTTTTCCTGGGCCCAGGGAGAACGAGGGCCCAGAATTGGGTCGTCATGACATTGTATGTACAGTATTGAGTGGGGGGCCAGATAACGTTTGTCCTGGGCCCAGCGAAAGCTGTCATCGGCCCTGGACCTAGTACGCACACTAGACACAGGACAGACTGCATTACATGTGTGAACATCACATCACATCACATCACTGATAAACACTGGAGAGCACTAGGGATGCACCGATACCACTTTTTTGAAAACCGATTCAAGTACGAGTACATTAATGTGTGTACTTCCTGATACCGATACCTTTTACCACCAAAATACAAGGCCTTGTTTTTTTCCACCTGTGATATTTTTATTGTCCATTTCCATGTAGATTTAAATTTTAGGAAATGTATGAGGTGGCACTTTTTTCCATGCAGGAGAAGAAGGGGAGAGAAGAGAAGAGAGGAGAAGAAGGGGAGAGGAGAGAAGAGAGGAGAAGAAGGGGAGAGGAGAGAACAGAGGAGAAGAAGGGGAGAGGAGAGAAGAGAGGAGAAGAAGGGGAGAGGAGAGAAGAGAGGAAAAGAAGAGAGGAGAGGAGAGAACAGAGGAAAAGAAGGGGAGAGAAGAGAAGAGAGGAGAAGAAGAGAGGAGAGGAGAGAAGAGAGGAATAGAAGGGGAGAGAAGAGAAGAGAGGAGAAGAAGGGAAGAGAAGAGAGAAGAAGAAGGGGAGAGAAGGGGAGAGAAGAGAAGAGAGGAGAAGAAGTGAGGAGAGGAGAGAAGAGAGGAAAAGAAGGGGTGAGAAGAGAAGAGAGAAGAGAAGAGAGGAGAGAGAAGAGAAGAGAGAGAAGAGAGGAGAAGAAGGGGAGAGAAGAGAAGAGAGGAGAAGAAGGGGAGAGAAGAGAGGAGAGAAGAGAGGAGAGAGAAGAGAGAGAAGAGAAGAGAGGAGAAGAAGGGAAGAGGAGAGAAGAGAGGAGAAGAAGGGGAGAGAAGAGAAGAAGAGAGGAGAGGAGAGAGGAGAAGAAGGGGAGAGAAGAGAAGAGAGGAGAAGAAGGGGAGAGAAGAGAAGAGAGGAGAAGAAGGGGAGAGGAGAGAAGAGAGGAGAGAAGAGAAGAGAAGAGAGGAGAAGAAGAGAAGAGAGGAGAGAAGAGTAGAGAGGAGAGAGAAGAGAAGAGAGGAGAAGAAGGGGAGAGAAGAGAAGAGAGGAGAAGAAGGGGAGAGGAGAGGAGAGAAGAGAAGAGAGGAGAAGAAGGGGAGAGAAGAGAAGAGAAAAGAATGGGAGAGGAGAGAAGAGAGGAAAAGAAGGGAAGAGGAGAGAAGAGAGGAGAAGAAGGGGAGAGAGGAGAAGAAGAGAAGAGAGGAGAAGAAGAGAGGAGAGGAGAGAAGAGAGGGGGGACTGTCTCACTAACCCCTCCCCTCCCCTCTCCTCCCCCGCCTCTCTCTCCCACTCACTTCCTGTCACAATCTCCACGGCCTTAATATCCACAAAGGAGGCGAAAGAAACACACAAGATATTATGCTGCAGATGTTACTCATTTCCTGTGTGCAGATCTCTCTCTCTCTCTCTCTCTCTCTCTGTGTGTGTGTGTGTGTGTGTGTGTGTGTGTGTGTGTGTGTGTGTGTGTGTGTGCGTGCGTGCGTGCGTGCGTGCGTGCGTGCGTGCGTGTGTGTGTGTGTGTGTGTGCCACTGGAAGAGTCTGGAGAGTGTACATAGTGTGTGTGTGGACAGCCATGTGGTGTGTGAGTGTGTGTGTGTGTGTGTGGACAGCCATGTGGTGTTATGTAATGGTTTGAGAGTTGGACTGTAGATTAGAAAGTTGCACGTTCGAACCCCACCCTGCACCTCATTCCATGGCTGAAGTGCCCTTGAGCAAGCTACCTAACCTCACGACCACAAGTGTTATATTGCTTTTATACAATAGTTCCTTTGCTAACACAATTAGTTCATTGAAAGAAATGTTAACCCTATCCAGACCATGGGGGGGGGGCTAAAAGTGCTCGCACCAACTTTGATGTCGTATAACTCCTGAATGACTAAAGCTATGACAACGAAACTTTGTGACTTTTCCTAAAATGAAGTTGGCTACAATGTTATACCAAAAGATTAGGTTTATCATTTTTGTTGTTGCCATGGCAACGGTTTTCTACCAGGTACGCCTGACCAAAAATCACTGATCTAAGTCTCATCATCATCACTTTTCACATTTTTTTACATTTTCATTAGCATCAGACACCCTTGTGAACATTTGAAGTGGTCTGATGCACATAATAACCAAAATTGATGTGCATCACCCAAGTTAGATGGAAAGTACATTAAGGTGACATTTTGGGCAATAAAATCAGGAAATGACATCATAATGACGTCATAATATCCAATAATGACACCAAACTGATGTCATTCATAGATCTTTGGCTGAAGATCATCCCCTCCAAGTTTGGTGGTCATACGCCATTCGGTTCCAAAGTTATGAGGGGGGGGTCAAAAGAGCTCCCCCCCCCCCCGGTCCAAGGAATGCCAAAAAAGCCTGGTCTGGATAGGGTTAAATTATTTTAATTACTTTATTTGATTGTTTATTTGCTTGTTCCTCCGCTCCGGAAAAATAGTTCCAGTTATTGTCTTTGGTTGCTGCGCAACGCGCACCACGTTGGTTACGGTTACTTTGTATCTTTGGTCACGGAGTGATTATTAGATGTGGAGAGTCATTCATAGAGTGTTGGAGGATACCCTCACTCCTAGTGACGTGTAGAACGCCTCTTGTCCAATCACAATTTGTGAAATAATTCGACCGGATCTAACTATTGTATAAAGCAGTGTTTCTCAACAGGGGTGCCGAGGCATCCTGGTGTGCCGCAGGCCACCCTCAGGGGTGCCGCGGAAACGTGGCTGATAAATAAATTATGTAATATAATACATATTTGTCTAAATTGATAAGGTAATGTTAGTCAGTGGAATCTTTCATCTGCTCATTTACTCATTTACTCACAATTATAAAATAAAGTAAATATAGGTCTCCCCAGTCAGCTGCAACTTCGAACGTAGGTCGTGTGACGTCTCCAAATGTGTTACTTTTCTAAGCTTGTGTGGTATCGGATGCGATGCCATTTTACGGCTTGTTGGTTTGGGTGTAATGTGTGGACGTCACTGGTGGGACTCACTAATTCGATGCCCTTTCGGTACTTACCGCTTACGTCATACGACCCTAAACCTAACCCTAACCCTAACCTTAACCCTAAACCTAACCCTAACCTTAAACCTAACCCTAACCTTAAATCGCTTGTTTGAAATGTTTGATGTGCCATATGAAATCACGAGAGGGCGTCAAACTAGTGGGTCCCCGTCACTGGTAGAGACTGGAAGGAATGGGAATGTGGGGTCAATGTAGAGGAGAAGAAGGGGAGAGGAGAGAAGGGAGGAGGGAAGAGAGGAGAGGAGAGAAGAGGTAGAGACTGGAAGGAATGGGAATGTGGGGTCAATGTAGAGGAGAAGAAGGGGAGAGGAGAGAAGGGAGGAGGGAAGAGAGGAGAGGAGAGAAGAGGTAGAGACTGGAAGGAATGGGAATGTGGGGTCAATGTAGAGGAGAAGAAGGGAGAGGAGAGAAGGGAGGAGGGAAGAGAGGAGAGGAGAGAAGAGGTAGAGACTGGAAGGAATGGGAATGTGGGGTCAATGTAGAGGAGAAGAAGGGGAGAGGAGAGAAGGGAGGAGGGAAGAGAGGAGAGGAGAGAAGAG
The DNA here is from genome assembly GCF_034702125.1 of Engraulis encrasicolus. NCBI lineage: Eukaryota > Metazoa > Chordata > Actinopteri > Clupeiformes > Engraulidae > Engraulis > Engraulis encrasicolus. Next base: position 54,067,901 of record NC_085864.1, read on the forward strand.
GTAGAGACTGGAAGGAATGGGAATGTGGGGTCAATGTAGAGGAGAAGAAGGGGAGAGGAGAGAAGAAGAGAGGGAAGGAGAGGAGAGGAGAAGAGAGGAGGGAAGAGAGGAGAGGAGAGAAGAGGTAGAGACTGGAAGGAATGGGAATGTGAGGTCAATGTAGAGGAGAAGAAGGGGAGAGGAGAGAAGGGAGGAGGGAAGAGAGGAGAGGAGAGAGGAGGGAAGAGAGGAGAGGAGAGAAGAGGTAGAGACTGGAAGGAATGGGAATGTGGGGTCAATGTAGAGGAGAAGAAGGGGAGAGGAGAGAAGAGAGGAGAGAAGAGAGGAGAGGAGAGAGGAGGAGAAGACTGGAAGGAATGGGAATGTGGGGTCAATGTAGAGGAGAAGAAGGGGAGAGGAGAGGAGAGGAGGGAAGAGAGGAGAGAAGGGAGGAGGGAAGAGAGGAGAGGAGAGGAGAGGAGGAGACTGGAAGGAATGGGAATGTGGGGTCAATGTAGAGGAGAAGAAGGGGAGAGGAGAGAAGAGAGGAGAGGAGAGAAGAGAGGAGAGAGGAGGGAAGAGAGGGGAGGAGAGAAGAGGTAGAGACTGGAAGGAATGGGAATGTGAGGTCAATGTAGAGGAGAAGAAGGGAGAGGAGAGAAGAGAGGAGGGAAGAGAGGAGAGAAGAGAGGAGGGAAGAGAGGAGAGGAGAGAAGAGGTAGAGACTGGAAGGAATGGGAATGTGAGGTCAATGTAGAGGAGAAGAAGGGGAGAGGAGAGAAGGGAGGAGGGAAGAGAGGAGAGGAGAGAGGAGGGAAGAGAGGAGAGGAGAGAGAAGGGGTAGAGACTGGAAGGAATGGGAATGTGNGGTAAAGGAAGAGGAGAAGGAGGGGAGAGGAGAGTAGAGAGGAGGGAAGAGAGGAGAACAGAGAGGAGAGTAGAGAGGAGAGGAAAGGAGAGGTAGAGACTGGAAGGAATGGGAATGTGAGGTCAATGTAGAGGAGAAGAAGGGGAGAGGAGAGAAGAGAGGAGAGAAGAGAGGAGAGAAGAGAGGAGAGAAGAGAGGAGAGGAGAGGAGAGGAGGAGACTGGAAGGAATGGGAATGTGGGGTCAATGTAGAGGAGAAGAAGGGGAGAGGAGAGAAGAGAGGAGAGAAGAGAGGAGAGAAGAGAGGAGGGAAGAGAGGAGAGGAGAGAAGAGGTAGAGACTGGAAGGAATGGGAATGTGAGGTCAATGTAGAGGAGAAGAAGGGGAGCGGAGAG
>NC_085864.1:54074141-54089141 GCF_034702125.1 Engraulis encrasicolus
GTAAGGGTTGCGCTTTTGTTTCGGTACAACTTTATTTTGCTATTGCATTATTTTGTTTGGTAACATAATTTGGTGTGCACTGACTGGAGAAGATAGGATTGTTAGGTTTCGCATACATGTATAGTAAAAAAGCTGCACTCCCGGATCAGTTTGGGACCATGGCAGACAGACAGACGTTTCGGCCCAAGCCTTCTTCAGCTTCTTTAAAGACACGTCTTAAAAGCACTTGACCCCTTAAGACACGGCTTTATAAATTAGCTGTTACCAGAATGGCAATGACCAAGTCATAATGTATTACTAAAGGCCCTGTGCACTGTCATAGTAGTGTAGTACTATAGTAGTTAACTTCCAATGCCTATTACAGCGTGCCACTGGAGGTATGGCGAGCATTAAGGGGCTACAAGCACTTTCTCTACTAAAAGTTTTGTGTGGAAAACTCGCTGCTGGAGCCAGCGTTGTGACGCCAGAGACGTCATTGGTGACGTACCACGCACTTGCGTGCATTCATGACTTGACTTTCAGCGTGCATCGGTGGCAGACACTTGCCGTTTTGCTCCAGCATATTGCTGAAATGTTTGATATTTTGTGTAAACCACACACTTTTATCACACACCTTCTGTAATGCACACAAATACCTTTAATCAGTCATACATTGTATATGTATGCAACAGTTCAGTGAAGAACTTCTTTGATGTCTGGAATCAATAAATCTCTTAATATCACCTAAAGTCGCAGCGGTTCTCTGACCGGAACACATAGTCAGTGAGGGGGCGACTAGCCATCAACGCATGCATGAAAGGGTCCTCAATACATCATGGTTTCCTGACCTCAAACACCTCACGTCTGACAGTTACACAGGTGTTGAAGGTCCTTTTTTATTTTTTTTATTTCATTGCTGGATTATGTTTCGATTAACCAGGCTGTGCGCTCCTAGTTACGCAGCACTTTCAGCGTTGCAACTAGTCAGGTCAAGAGCAATGCAGAATACTTTCAGAGTTCCCAAAAAAAAAAGGGAACTCCTCCCACTTTGTCAGTAAGCAAACAACCATAAGCAAACCAAGGGAGGCGGGTCAATCATGCCGTTTGGGAAATGTCAATTGTCAATTGCTCTTGGTCAGACCGCAAGGTTTGAACGTCGATGATAATCACGTTATGATCACGACAAAATATACTCCAGCCATGAAGCAAAAAAACAACAAAAAGGATTTCATGTGTGCGCATGCACTCCTCAGTCCGAAAATGGTTTGACAGTTGCACAGCCAAAGGGTGGAGGGGGGGTTTCCTATCATGGCCTTAACTACCATTGAGGACACAGAGGTCATGTCCTTTGTAATTTTTTCAGCAATGTAAAATGTATCTATTGATGCAAACCGATATGAGATCACACAATGATAAATTCAGTCTGTATACGCCACCCCCATTTATCCTCAAGGCAGTGATTAATGAAAATAATCTTAAGAGTTTGACTGAAATGTTTGAAGCATTCTAAATGTACAGTATGCAGTAGGCTACTGCATGCGTTATTTGACCTCGGTATTTGAACATGTCTGGTTACGCCCCTGTTTCCTATGTATGGCTGGTGGTCGACTGCGCTACCTGCTTGTGGTTAGGAGGAGTATGCTAAATTAATACCATGACAGCTACACTGTACATGTGTTGTACACACTTGCACATGCGCACACACACACACACACACACACACACACACACACACACACACACACACACACACACACACACACACACACACACACACACACACACACACACACACACACACACACACACACACACACAGGGGTGGTGACTGACTGGTGGTGAGAGAGCTTGAAAGTAAGCAAGCTAAAAAAACAACAATAGTTTTTCTGCTCTGCCTTGATAACATAAATTAGACACAAAGAGAGAACTGCAACACACACACAAGGAAATGTTTTATTTTGAAGTGGTCTTACCTCAGATAGGCATGCGGCTTTTGCCTAACAGCAGACTCTGTGTATAACAAAGACAACACATTTTTTTACAGTAGCATTTACATGCTCAGTGTTGCCAGATTGGGCTGTTTCCCGCCCAATTGGGCTGCTTCGGATGGCAGTCTGCGGGTAAAACTGGCATTTTGCAGGACAACCCGCCCAATTTTGCCCATAGAAATCAATACAATTGGGCGGGATTTAGTGCTTCCAAGCGGGTTTTTGAGCATTTTTTGGGCTGGAAATCATCAGCCTCATCTGGCAACCCTGTACATGGTGGTGGTTAAAGCGAAGGAGGCATCAGAGTTTTCCGAGTAAAGACCACGGCCACCACACACACACACACACACACACACACACACACACGCACACACACACACACACACACACACACACACACACACACACACACACACACACACACACACACACACACACACACACACACACACACACACACACACACACACACTCACTCACCACAACACCAGCAGCAGTCTAGCACATATACTAGTTCCCAGGCCCAGTGTGCAAATGTGTTAGTTGCAAATGTGTGCAAAAGTGTTAGCGTTAGTTCTCAGGAGTGGGAGGTTTTCTGTTTCTCTTTCGCACTTGGATATTACTAAGACCACTTTTGCATGTCCTGGATGGGGACATAGAGACTCTAGGGCATTGAGAAGACCCCTTTTGGAGAGTCACTTGCGCTCATTATTAACCCTCTGAGGTCTAAGGCCTTTCAGAGGCTTTTAGGCTGCTTGCACCACCCTGACATTTTCAAGTAAGTTATTTTCATTTCATATATATATATATGGAACCTGGAAGGTCTGTGGTTTCTAATGGTGTGACTTATATGCTTCAATGACAAAAACTCACAGAGTTACAGATTTGTTTTTGGAGACACATTGCCCTCTGAAGGGCACTCAGACCTCAGAGGGTTAAGACCACTTCTGGAGAGGCACTTGCATGGGCTTATTATTAAGACCACTTTGACATCTTCTCCTGAATGACAACACAGACAGACTTCCATTTCAGGTGTGTTGCACTTTCAGCTCTTCTACAGTAGGACACTAAATACAGTTTGTGTGTCTGTGTCTCTCTGTGTGTCTGTCTGTCTGTCTGTCTGTCTGTCTGTCGATCTCTCATATGGTTTTATACTTTAATAGAAGACAAATTTGATCTGGTAGCTAGACTAGACTGTAACATAGGTCAGTGGTTCTTAAAGGGACACTGTGTGAGATTTTTGGTTGTTTATTTCCAGAATTCATGCTGCCCATTCTCTAATGCTATATTTTTCATGAATACTTACCACCAGCATCAAATTCTAAGTATTCATTATGACTGGAAAAATTGCACTTTTCATAGGCCTACACGAAAAGGGGGATCTTCTCCATGGTCTGCCATTTTGACTTTCAAAAAATAGCCATTTTTAGCTGCAAAAATGACTGTACTTGGACAATACTAGAAAATATTAGACACGGCAGTGTCTCATTCAAATGAATGGCAAAGTAGCTCGCTAGCTTTGGCTGTGGGGGACGCTGTCAGTGTGAAAGGCGGAGAAAAACACACCGGCCGAAACTAAGCAGAAAGACCGTGTTCGTCTCGTGTCCGTTCCGTTTTGGTATGTTTGACCCCTTAATGCAGATGGGGTCGCCGGCAGGCCTATTCTCTATTTGCTGAAAATACTCAACTACATTATAACAACATTGCTATGACAGCACAGATAGAGCCTTCAGTATGATTAAAGTGATACTGCCCCATTTTTGAAAATAAGCTTATTTTACACCTCCCCTTGAGTTAAATAATAGGCTCTTACCTTTCTCCTGTACTTCCAACCGTTTTCTAGTTATGGCAGTGCACATTTTACCTCCAAGCTAACAGTTAACATTGAGTCCAATCAGACCAGTTAGCCGCGAGCTGGTCTCATAGGACTCAATGTTAACTGCTAGCATGGAGGTAAAATTTGCACTGCCATAGCCAGAGAACGGTTGAAAGTACAGGAGGACGGTAAAACCCTATTATACTCAAGGGGAGGTGTAAAATGAGCTTATTTCCAAACATTGGACAGTATCACTTTAAGACATAGTCATTACAATTTTGGTGACTGTAAGGTTATAACATAGGCTCTGGTGACAGTAAGGTTATAACATAGGCTCTGGTGACTGTAAGGTTATAACATAGGCTCTGGTGACTGTAAAGTTATAACATAGGCTCTGAGCCAAGGGGTCAAGAACCACTGCCTTAGGTTATATGTAAATGGGCTTTATTGGGTACTTTGTAAATACTGTCTAGTGTATACTCAGTGGCCCTTGGTGAGGGAATTAGGGACTGTTCGTTATTCATTTTCGGGGTCGTCGGAAGATGTCCACCTTTGATCGTCAAATTTTGCATGACCCTCCCCTAGCGAGCTTCAAAACTTTGATGACCCCTCCCCGTCAAAAAATGCATGACCCTCCCCTAGGGAGAAATAAGAAATAGCCATATTCTACCTTATTTTTTGACGATGGTGTGATCAATTATAGCGAAAGGGGGAGGCGTTTCTGAGGCTGTTGCATCGAAACATTATACAAACAAGCTAGGCTACTTTAGATTGCTTTTTGTAATAAATGGGCCAAACATTTTTGGATGACCCTCCCCTAGCAAGCTTAAAAAACTTTGATGACCCTCCCCGCAGCAATGAAAAAAATGACACGACCCTCCCCTATTTTCTTCCGGTGACCGCGAAAATAAATAACGACCAGTCCCTTACTTGAATAAATATAGACCCCTTTTATGGTACTTAAATAACGACCAGTCCCTTACTTCAATAAATATAGACCCCTTTTATGGTACACTACATTACATTACACTCAGCTGATGCTTTTTAACACCTCTTTTGGCTTGGATGGGAATTTCAGAGGCATTTTACAGCGGTTCAGTTTTTGCATTGGCCTAGTTACTGTATTTTGTGCAGGTGCACAGGTGGCAAATGCCGGCCGGGCAGGGGGGCGTTATGAGGAGGTGGTGGGTGATGTGCCGTTACACTGTAAGCTGCATCACATGTGGCTGAAGCCCGAGAGACGTACAGTACAAAAGAAAACCCTCCTTCCTTGATCTCTCCAGGCCAATAGTCTTTCTACACGAGCTACGGGAAACATGCTGCAGCCACTTGGCAGCACATCTGCAACGCTTAATCTAAAGCGTCTAAAGCGACCTACAGATATGACAGGGTATTGGTTACAGTCCCTGGAGCAATGTGGGGTTAGGTGCCTTGCTCAAGGGCTGTAGCCAATACCCTGTACCTACTCTAAGTCGCTTTGGATAAAAAGTGTCAACGAAGTGTAATGTTATAATGTAATGTTATTATTTCTATTATTGTAGTGTCTACATTCTTTTTGTATCTTATCTCTGTTACATGTTGAATGTTAAATGTTGACTGTTAAATGTTAAATGTTCATTTGTACTGTATTTATTATTTATTATTGTCCATTGTTACCAGTCCATCACTGTTACCTGCCCTGTCTTGCACTTTATGTCAGTCTGAAAAATGTCAGTTTTGTATGTCTTGTCCTGGCATGGTATGGAGAGAAAACGTAACGTTTGTATGTCTTGTGCATATTATGAAAATGACAATAAAAGCTGACTTGACTTGACTTGATGACTTGACTTGACTTGATAATGTCATATATCAGGACATTTACTTCCTTCACTTCAGAGATGTGGAGAGCGATAGATATTGCTTCTGTCATCTTGGGTAAGTTGTGGCTCTGCCATCCAGTCGCTCTAGGTACTTCCAGTCAAGATTTTTCTCTGTTGTTGTACCCAAGTGGTGGAATAGTCTCCCAGAGGCAGCAAGACTAAGCACATCTCTTGCAGCCTTCAAGAAACAACTTAAGACCTTCCTCTTTCGAGAGAATCTACTAGACTGGCCTAGCCCCAGGGCAGACTCTTGACATGATTTGTTTAGTTTTAGTTTAGTTTGTGTGGTGTGGGTGTGTGTGTGTATGTGTTTGTGTGTGTGTGTTGTGTGTACTCGTTATTTACTCGTTATTTACTCTTTATTTAAAAAAAAAAAAAAAAAGACTAACCCCTCTTTGCAACTGCACTTGTTGTTCTGTATATTTCCTGTGCACTTTGTATTTAATTGTGATATTGGTATGATTATGTCGTCTTTTGAAAGTTGCTTTGGTTATAAAGCGTCTGCCAAATGCAATGTAATATAATGTGATAAGACTGTATGCAGCCACTATGGTAGCCTGCTATACTTCCCCAGAAACACCCAGAATATATTTTAAAACCATTGGTCTGCTTTTCGCAACACTGAGGCCTGCACTTCTGCTTAATTCCATTACGTGTGTGTGTGTGTGTGTGTGTGTGTGTGTGTGTGTGTGTGTGTGTGTGTGCGTGCGTGCGTGCGCGCGCGTGCGTGCGTGCGTGCGTGCGTGCGCGCGCGTGTGTGTGTGTGTCTGTGCGTGCGTGCGTGCGTGTGTGTGTCTGTGTGTGTGTGCTGCTGGTGTATCTAGTCACTAGTTTGGCAGCTAAGACTTTAGAATAACAGTCCCTTAAAAAGCTTTATTAACACTTTATTGACCAGTTTTAATGAGCTAAATATAAACAAAACATTGAAAGTGTTTGTAAATGAGTAAGAACCAACCTGTTCACGGCGGACTGGGAATCTGCTCCTGCTGCCTGAGTTTGACATTAGTGAAAGCCTGTGAAAGCCCATTGGGAAACTCCAACTCCCATTGTCATTGTGACACAGCACTCCACAGCACACAAGTGAACTCTGCACACTGCACACAACGAAACTGCATTTATGCCTCACCCGTGCAAGGGGGCAGCCCTCAGTGGCGCCCCATGGGGAGCAGTGCGGTGGGACGGTACCATGCTCAGGGTACCTCAGTCATGGAGGAGGATGGGGGAGAGCACTGGTTGATTACTCTCCCCACCAACCTGGCGGGTCGGGAGTCGAACCGGCAACCTCTGGGATGCAAGTCTGACGCCCTAACCGCTCACCCATGACATTAGTTTGCCTGCAGGACATTACATTACATTTGGCAGACGCTTTATAACCAAAGCGACTTTCAAAAGAGGACATAATCAAGCCAACATCACAAGCAAATACAAAGTGCACAGGAGATATACAGAACAACAAGTGCAGTTGCAAAGAGGGGTTAGTTTTTTTTTTCCTTCATAAAGAGTAAATAATGAGTAGACACACACACAAACACACACACATAAACTAAACTAAACTAAACATCATGTCAGGAGTCTGCCCTGGGGCAAGGCCAGCTCAAGCATTTGTCTAGTAGATTCTCTTGAAAGAGGAAGGTCTTTAGTTGTTTCTTGAAGGCTGCAAGAGATGTGCTTAGTCTTGCTGCCTCCAGGACCAGGGCCGTATTAACGCACAGGTTAGATATGGCTGCAGCCTAGGGCCCCCACCTGCCAATGGGCCCTCACAGGCTAGATATGGCTGCAGCCTAGGGCCCCCACCTGCCAGGGGCCCCCTGATTGCCCAAAAGTGAAAAATTGCAGAATTGGGACAAGATGCAATATTGAAAAAATGATCCACCGTGTTGAGAACAGTTGGCAGACATGTTATGCTGAATTTCTAGCTAAATGACACTGTCTAAGTACATTTTTCACGAAATTTGCCTTCTTGGGGGCCCCACAGCAACATTTCCCGGAGTACTGCAACTGTGATGTGTTTGTTGAGTTGACATAGTATTTCTTACTGGTTTACAAACATTGATTGGGAAATGTTTTGCTGATTAAATGTATTAGTTCATTATTTACAAAGTGTTTCTAAAGATTTCTAGTGACTGTTATTCTAAAGCAATTTTTGACATTGTTACTATGTAGAAAAAGCAATGTGCTGCATATCTGTACTTGTGTTTGAGTGCGTTACAATATGCGACCTTGCCTCCTCCACTTGCGCTTGTCTCCTCGTCCCGCCCCCCTGGGCCCTTCTCTGCGGAGAAAACGATAAAGTTTCTCAGCTGTCAGCCTAACCACAGCAACTTTTGAGGGACTGTTTTTCATTTACCATCCCAATTGCAAATGAGAAAAAGACTCTACAATTGAGCTTTTGCAAGATATTGAAATATAATGCTGTTGTCAGTGATGTCATCATGACACATTACTGCCTGGTACGAGGAGACAAGCACAAGTGGAGGAGGCAAGGTCGCATATTGGAACGCACTCTTTGTCTCATGCACATTAGTGTGCATAGCCTCCTCCATCTTGCTGGTTGAGAGCTGCGTCACCACAGCCCAGTGTGTGTGTGTGTGTGTGTGTGTGTGTGTGTGTGTGTGTGTGTGTGTGTGTGTGTGTGTGTGTGTGTGTGTGCGTGTGTGTGTGTGTGCCATAAGTGTGTGTGTGTGTGTGTGTGTTTGTGTGTACGTGCGTGCGTGCGTGTGCCATAAGTGTGCGTGTGTGTGTGTGTGTGTGCATGTGCCATAAGTGTGTGTGTGTGTGTGTGTGTGTGTGTGTGTGTGTGTGTGTGTGTGTGTGTGTGTGTGTGTGTGTGTGCGTGTGCCATAAGTGTGTGTGTGTGTGTGCCATAAGTGTGTGTGTGTGTGTGTGTGTGTGTGTGTGTGTGTGTGCGTGTGTGTGTGTGTGTGTGCATGTGTGTGTGTGTGTGTGTGTGTGTGCGTGTGCCATAAGTGTTCATAGCCCCCTCCATCCAAAGCTGCGTCACCACGGTGCGGAGCCTGGTGGCGTGTAGTGGGTGCAGCGTGAACCTCAGCTGTGACTTCGCCAGGTGCGGACCTCTGGGGCCTACGGACACCATCGAATGGGAATTTCAGGTGAGAACACACGTAGCAGTTGGCTAGCCTCGCGCGCCATCCTATGTACTTAACGCCAAAAGATGAAATGGTAGTATTAGGGCTTCCGCACACCGGCTCCGACAAAGTGCTGAGCACTGCTCAGCTAAAATTCGATTCCATTGTTTTCAATAGAACCACGCACACTGGCGCCGATATCCGCGGACATTCGCCGATGTCGGATAGCAATTAGAGACAAGTTCTATTTTGTCGGCGCCGCCCATTGAATATCAATGCAATGTTCGTGTGAAATTGGGTTTGGGGGTCCGAATTCTGTCGGAAGCAAAAGTGCGCCGCACTTTGTCTGAGCCGGTGTGCGGCCGGCCTTATGGGATGGTCAGGACCAGCATAACAGCAAACATGTAGCTTTGACAGGTGCTGACCCCTGGGCACCACAGACACCATCACATGGGAATTTCAGGTGACAATTCATCACTTCAAGGCTACAGTTTTCTGTTTTCCAGTTTTCTGCTATACCTGAGCGAGCCTGATGACACACTGAGGCGAAACGCGTTGTTCACTCTAATAAAATGAGCATTAAGTCAAGAATGTGTGCGGTAGACTTCTTTCTTTTGAAGTATTGAACATTCCTGCATCTACCAGCACCTAGGAGCTGTGCATGGAACTTTGAACTGTTAAAAATAGTTATGTTTGAATAAAGGCTTTTTATATTTTTTTAGATAAGAAGAGTGCCTTGGATTGGACTCCCTCCTTTTTGACGACACTTTCCCCCCACACCAAAGAGCGCCTTCAAGATATTTTTTCCACAATTCCCTTTTTTTCTTCACTTCACATCTATTTGTGTTGATTTCCCCAAATACAGCCTCCGAATTCCAGCTCAGTGCAACACATCATAGACCACGCGGCTAGTGCCTCATCCTCCTGGCCTGAGGTGCGCTTCATAGGGGACCTGGCGAGAGGTGACTTCTCCATCCAGCTCGACCCCGCCCAGCACAGACACACTGGCACATACAGGTGCAGAATACGCCTGCAGAGCAACATCTACAAAAACACCACCCACCTCCACATCAAGGAAGGTGAAAAGTTTGAATTATTAATATCATTATTATTATTGTTATGATTATTATTATTGTTGTTGTTATTATTGTTGTTGTTGTTGGTGTTATTATTATTATTATTATTATTATTATTATTATTATTATTATTATTGTTGTTGTTGTTGTTGTTATTATTATTATTATTATTATTATTATTATTATTGTTGTTATTATTATTATTATTATTGTTATTATTATTATTATTATTATTATTGTTATTACTTTTTTATATTATCATAACCACAACCACCAGCTACCGCAGCATCAGTTAGGGTAGTTAAGTAATTTTTAAATGATTACCTGTATCCTAAAGCAGCCCCCTGATGGAAACTCTTGACTATTATATAGTGTGGAGCTTATAATGAGTTGTTGCATGATGGTCTTCCTGGCTCCAGCTGTCTTGACCATAGTGTGGAGTAGAGCATGACATGGGAGTGGATTTTCACTCCCGTCCCATCCCGGTCCCAGAAAAAAAATCCCATCCCGTCCCATCCCGGACTGGAGTAAAAGAAACAAATCCCATCCCGTCCACTCCTGAAAATAATGTTTCCCAATCCTGCCCACTCCCACTCAAAATCAATCCCACTCCCGTTTCGTCAAAAAACTAGGCTTTTTTTAATGAAAAAATAAGCGAGCATTCCCGCTCCCTTTCATTTGTATTCCCGCTCCTGCCCGCTCCCATTCATCTTTATTCCCGCTCCTGCCCGCTCCCGTTCATCTTTAAAATTTTGAATCCCATCCCACGGGAATCCCGCAGGACCCGCAGGACCCACGGCAATTCCCGAAATATGTCATCCTCTAGTGTGGAGCTTATAATGGGTTTTTGCATGATGGTCTTCCTGGCTCCAGGTGTCTTGACCATGGTGTGCAGCTTACAGAATATACTTTTTTTTAACCTTCTCACCAAATTGGCTGTTATTAAAAATTAAAAAGTAGGTATCACGATATAACCAGCTGTAGCCGTGATATTGCCATATCGAACATAGGGGGTTGGACCTAATGCGCTAACAGACCTATCACAGATCAGTGTGCCAGTGCTTTTGAAATCACTGGCATTGAGGCTCCAGTAAGACACTGGCAGGGCTGCCTGGGTGTGGCCTGTGGAACTTGAGCATGGCAATGCATTATGGGGTTGTTGTCACAAATCCACAAGCACTAAAAAGTCCTTTTCTGCCTTTTCTCGGCCAAGAAGGCACCAAATAAGAAATGTATGCTACTATTTTACTACATATATGACCCACTTCCAATACATATTCATGTCTCCACCGGTGGAATGCCCCATTAGAGGCACCATTGAGAGCATTCTGACGGGGACCATTATTGCATGGTATGTGAACTGCTCTCAAGCCAACAGGAGAGCTCTTCAGAGGGTTGTGCGTACAGCTCAGTACATATGCGGCTGTGACTTACCCTCCATACTGGAGCTGTTCGAGGGAAGGAGCATCAGGAAGGCAAAAAAGATCTTGGCTGATCCTAGTCACCCCAACCATGAACTGTTTACTATATTACCATCTGGGAAACGGTACAGAAGCCTGAAGTCTCACACTACCAGACTCCAAAGTAGTTTCTTCCACCAAGCAGTTAGATTACTGAATTCATGCTGAAGACAACAAGGCACTTTCTTTGCACTTTTTTCCCCCCCCCCCCCTCTCTTTTTTATTTTTATTTTTTAAATCTTTTTGAGGACACAAGAAAAACACAACATTCAAACCATTAATAAGATATAATAAACTAATCTTGAATCTTGAATCTTGAATCTTAAATGTTTTGGTAGGCCGCTCTCCTGGCTCGAGGCGTCTTGACCATAGTACGACGGTAGGGACACATACACGCGAATTTGCGAACTTTGTCATTCATTCCAATGAGAGAGGCGAAGGCAAGCGATGGCAAGCGAAAGCAAGCGAACAGGGGCGAAGCGAAGCGAAATTATTAAAGAAAGTTTAATGTTATGCAAATGAGGAGCGAATTCGCCTGCCGCGGCCCAATCAAATCAACAACATAACTGTTCCATTCCATTTGATTCGCCGCGACGACCTGATGACGGTTGGATTTCGCCTCTCTTCGCTTCGCTGGCTTCGCCTCCTATGTGTCCCTACCGTGATGGTTACAGTATATAACGGTTTATATTACTTACAGTATACAGTATATTAAATGTTTTGGTAGGCCGCTCTCCTGGCTCGAGGCGTCTTGACCGCAGTACTGAGCTCTCGCAGCGCTGCCGGCCGTTATGCTCCGCCCTCTCCACAGTAGGGCTGTTCCTGCTCCTGATTGGTGGATTACTGGGGCGGTGGGCGTGGCAGAGGAGGACACATCCACAAACACTTGAACAAAGGTAAATGTAAAATGAGCAGCACACACGCTCACACACACACACACACACACACACATGCTTACACATACACTTATACATGCACTCTCTCTCTCTCTCTCTGTCTCTCTCTCTCTCTCTCTCTCTCTCTCTCTCTCTCTCTCTCTCTCTCTCTCTCTCTCTCTCTCTCTCTCTCCCTGTTGCATTTGGCATGTTATTATTTTTGATAGTGTTATAGAATCCATCACATTTAACCCATTGATGCTGGATGTTGCATTGCACAACATTGGCCCTGGTGCCTGGAGCTGTATTATGCAACATTCAGGCTCATGAGATTTAAGACAATTTTATTAAAAATCTTGGTATGTTTGAGATGAATGAACACATTTTAATGAAAGATGGGGGTCTTAGCGTAAATGCAACTTAGTGCATATTTTGATGTGCTTCAGAAGAGGAGGGGCCTCATTTATAACGGGTGCGTACGCACAAAAGACAGCGCACGCCAAGTTCACCGCAAGGTTTGGTATTTATAGAAAAAGAACTTGGCGGTAGACATGCGCAGCTCCACGCAAAGTTTGACCCATGCGTAGGCACTAAACAAAAGACCAAACGCGGAAAGCGCGACCTCGGGAGGTAGCTGGAAGAACGACCCGAAATTGGTTGAAGAAAAAAATCAAAGGTCACGTGTCACGATAGCCACTTTAACAATAGTTAATCCAGTTCGCAACGAAAACGCGGTTGTTTGTTGTTTGGTAATGGTGGAAAATAATAAGTAGGCCTACCTGGCCTATCTATAGCCACATGCATGTAATAGATGCTTCAAATTGTACGTTTAGGATAGGCCTACGTTACATTTGGAAATACCCTACATTATATTAACAATAACCACTGACCTTTCCAGTATCGGGCTATAATCGTATCGGTAGGCTATAAAGTGTTCCGAGTCTGCAAGGAATTACGTCAACATTTAAGCCAGTTGCAGAATCGTCTGCTCGAGTCCCAAGTGCATCTGTAATGGTTGATTTTCTCAGCCATACAGGCAAGCGCAAGTGCCATAATGGACAGCTTCGTTTTTCTTGTTGCATGTCATTTCTTTTCCATGCGGTTATTCGTCATCAAAGCAGAGGTGTGCATTTGACAGCTGGTCTTATACACTGATAGGCTAATGTACGTTTATAATGCACACATTTAATAAATACAGACTAGAAAATGCCCATATGTCATGCTGTCTTTGGATATGTCGAACGACAGTTGGGGCGTCGCTTTGAACTGAAAGCAGACAGCTGCGCGCAGTGACCAACGGCAATTGTTGAAAAAAGTTTAAACCCGGTGCATATGAGGTGCGATGAGACAGCGAATAGATTTTCTACAGGTGAATTTCACATGGGGACATGCCATGTGAGATGTTTCCTTGACGCAGCTATTTTTCCCTTTGTTCACAACTCAATTAATACTAGCCTAGGGTGAACTAAGGTAATTTGGGACATCAGCCAAAGTGGGACAAATAAGGTTTTGGGTTGTTTTCTTTCTAAATATTAGCAGCCAATCACAAAATGGGATGTAATATTGTTACTGCAACTGTCATGTATAAGGAACAATAATTTTATTTGGTGTTAAGTATGATAAAAGAAATGAGCAAAGGTTTGAAGTGACAGTGGATCCAACACTTGTCAGTTTAGCTAGCTGACATGTCGACTATGCTATCAGATCATAAGGATATTATGGCTGAATTAGTGATTATATGGTACAAAATATGATTGAAATATATGTTGTTTTACTAAAGGTTTAACTCAATATCAAAACATTTACACATTTGTCTTTACTTTATTAAGGAGACATACTTTTAGTAAGTATAGTGGAGTGAGCTAATTTGGGACAATATTTTAAGCTAAAATGGGACAGTTTTCTCATAGCAACAGAATGGGCTTCTGTTAGCTGTTAGCATAACATATTAGCACGCCATAGGCCTGTATTGTAATATGCATCCCACATGCTAATGGCCATGGCCACAGTCACACATGCCATACTCCTTCAATATTCTCTTGAAATGGAAATGTTTCAGGGATGTTATATCATTTTTTAAATAGTTAAGATCCTAGTCTACTGTTAACAAGAGAAAAACGATATTATTCTTCAGTTTGTGCAAAAATAATGATAATCAAACAGACTGTCCCATTTTACATTAAAGGGTGTCCCAAATTGCCATAGCATTTTCTCACAACGAAGTTGGTGTCTCACTGTCTTTAAATGTTAATATATTATAAAATATCATACTTCAAAAACTAATTCCTACATGGAAATGTACCCAAGACCCATATGAAGACATACAATTACTAAATGTTGGTGTATTTTAAACTTAAAGTGGGTTTTTTTTGCGATCTACCAAAAGTGTCCCAATTTACCATAGTTCACCCATATGCATGACTTGGCAGGTTCATGTCCATGCCATCCTTATTTTATTTATTTTTTACTTCTGGTATAGCGTGATTTTTGTCAACATAACCATCCACATGCTGCAATTCAATGTTTTATTTTTGTAGCCTACGACTTCCCAAACTTAACCGCTCCACTTTGCCCAACGTTCTCTAGGCCTATCTAATAAAACTGTTTGCTCCACATGTAGTAAATAGGCTATCTCGTCTGCTTTCCGCACGCCATTCACAGATATAAATATTCATTTTGGGCGTTTCACTGAATATCCATAGATAATTATGGGTGTGTCCACAGGTGCGCACATTTGCCGCAACTTCAGAGTCAGTTGGGATTTATAAAGGGAAATCGACGTGGAACGTGCGTGCGCCATGCTTTATAAATCTGAATATTTTCTTGCGCACGCACATCCTGAGTTTCGTGCGTGCGCCATC
>NC_085864.1:54091641-54124141 GCF_034702125.1 Engraulis encrasicolus
CTACTTCACTTACAGGGGTTGGACAAAATAACTTCATCTTCATCAATCATCTTAGTGTCTTTTAGTTCCTCTTGCGTCCACAGATAATCCTGTTGGATGTGGTTCATCCTTCTTGGTGGTATGCAAACATTACCTTGGACACTGTGGCTCTTGAAACATCACAAAGACTTGCTGTCTCGGTTATATATGCAACAGTTACACACGTACCAAGAATATCTCCTTTTTGAACTCTGACATGTGCAAGCAAAACTGTGCTCTTACCCTGCTAATAGAATCTTCACACTTCATTTTACTGGTGCAATGTGCCATTAATGAAGATTGGCCAACAGCCTGGTCTACTTGAGCCATGGAACTTACAACACTAAAATGACAGGTGTCTCAGTTATTTTGTCCACCCCCTGTATATATGAACAAACACAGTCCAAAGACATGCAATTACTTTGGATCCTGTAGACGAGAGACCTAAGTTAACAACTTCAAAAAAAATAAGTAGGCCTATCATCCTATGTATTGATGAAAGCAATGTACACTGTATGTTGCAGTACCCAACACAATGTTGCTCTTCTGCGACCTCTAGTGTTTCAGAGCTGCTATTACACTAAAGGCAGACTCGGCACTTACAGAAAAAGCAGTGAGACACACAGGGCCGGACTAATGCACAGGCTAGACATGGCTGCAGCCTAGGGGCCCCTACCTGCCAGGGGGGCCCTGATTGGCCCAAAGTGAAAAATTGCAGAATTGTGACAAGATACAACATTGAACAAAGCATCTGTCATGTTTAGCACAGTTGGTAGACAAGTTATCCTTAATTCCTAGTTCATAATTAAGACACTGTCTATGTCAATTTGCCGCAACATTTGCCTTCCAAGGGCCCCTCAGCAGCCTGTAGCCTAGGGGCCTTAGTGCCATCTTAATCCGGCCCCGGAGACACAGCAATGATCATGGGTATAAACTGATGGTTGATGATGGTTGAGGCAGGACACTTAGAGAAGCACGTCAGACACGCATTTCAGAAATTATCTGCTGGAATACATGTTTTATTTGTATAAAATTACTGCTAACCATTACAACAGCAGTAGGGTGTCTTCTGTCTTGCTTTCTGGATGGCTGGCAGAGAGACAGACAGAGGGACAGAAACACACACACACACACACACACACATTTCTGCAACAGCACACACACGCACGCACGAGTCACACACAAATGCAAGTGCACACACACACACACAGGATAAACCTGTTACCTGTCTCCTGTGTGTCTCCTGTCTCGTGTGTTACCTGTCTCGTGTGTTACCTGTCTCCTGTGTTACCTGTCTCCTGTGTTTTACCTGTCTCCTGTGTTACCTGTCTCCTGTATTACCGTCTCCTGTGTTACCTGTCTCCTGTATTTCACCTGTCTCCTGTGTTACCTGTCTCCTGTGTTTTACCGTGTCTGCTTTTACCTGTCTCATGTGTTACCTCTCTCCTGTATGTTACCTGTCTCCTGTGTTACCTGTCTCCTGTATTTCACCTGTCTCCTGTGTTTTACCGTGTCTGCTTTTACCTGTCTCCTGTGTTTCCCTCTGTCTATTCTGTACCACAGCGCTTTAACCAACCTGATCCTGGTCACCCTGATGCCGTCCCGCGCAAGAGGGGCCACCTGCCAGACCAGTGGAGGGCACCGGAGGGCCCCATGGAGACACCACCACCCTCCGCTTCCATGGGGACAGCAGCATCCTCTGCTTCTACGGCGATGGGGACCACAGCATCTTCTGGTGCCATGGAGACTGTGACAGCATCTCCAGATGCTATGGACATGGCAGCATCTTCTGGTGCCATGGTGATGGGGACCATTGCATCCTGATCTAAGATATTTATTCAGCTCTCGTCTGAAGTAAAGCCTCTGAAAATGTGTGATCGTGACTACCATTCTACCAGTCTGAGCGGGTTGGGGGGTCATGTTTTGCATGTTACTGCATGTTATGCAGTTTCACATGAAATGTTACATGTTTTGTAAAACAATCTTAGAAGTTGCTTTTGCAATACAATTATGGGTTGTAACCTTATTGTGAAGTGTTACCAATTGTAGCATATTTTCAAGGGACCTGAATATGGGGTCTGTTGTAAAGGTGGCTGCCTTCAGTAAAGGCCTAAAGTGCTGGGGGAAATCCTGGTTTGTGTTCATAATACATAACTAAATACACAAATAATCTGAAGTGGCCACTTGAATGAAAAAAGTTCCCCACCCTTGATTTAAATCTGCAATATAGCATATGAAGCCAGAGACCATGGTTTACCATACAGTAGCTGTGAGCTTGTCTGGTTTTTCAATATTTATTTCATGAATTTAAAATAGCCATGCATAAGGCACAAGACATGCATACAGTTAGCTTACTTCAGTAGTTATGACCCATTCTGCATCCTTTCCCCCCAATCTGCCGGGTTCCATTTCTTCACATAGGCAGCGTGTCCAGGGGATTCCCATGGGGTTTGGGATTTGGCCGTGGATAAATTATGAGGTGTGTCTAGACGCCTGTAATAAGAACACATGGTAAAAAAAATCGGTAACACTTTATTTTAGGGATACACCTATTGCACTAATACATACAATGTGCCTGTATAAGTAACTTATAAGGCATGTACAAAGCAAAATCAAACATTTGTTAGGCATGTATTCGCAAATGTCTTGTTCTTGCACAATAAGGGATTCATTACCAATTTAACCTTTGTAAGGACCTAGTAGGCCTTAGCGTTTGCTTAGTGCATGCCTTACAAGTTGCTTATGCAGACATTAACATTGTATGTATTAGTGCTAATAGATGTATCCCTAAAATAAAGTGTTACCAAAAAATCTATTGGTAAGATATTAGTTCACAGATTTTCCAAAAAAAATAATAATAGAGTACTCTCCATTTCCTATCAGTGATGTTGAAGGATTTTCAAAACAGGATTTTCAAAACAGGATTTTTCACAGTCTGTTCAACACATCTGCAGACAGGAAATGGACAACATCTGCAGACAGGAAATGGACAACATCTGCTCAGAGGGTCTCATAGGGGTCTCAGCAAAACAAACACACACACTCACACAAACACACACACACACACACACACACACACACACACACACACACACTCACACGCACGCACGCACGTACGCACGCACGCACGCACGCACTGGTGCTATGGGAACCATCATGTGGGTGCCGGTTAAGAGGACGTCCCACACTAACATATGTGGACATACTCAAGAAGGACGCAGGAGCCTGGACTCCGTTTCTCGATTCTTGCCGTTGCTAACCGTCTTAAGTCGGTCTTGAGTTGGTCGTAAGTTGCTCTTGAGTTGGTCTTAAGTTGGTCTTCAGTTGGTCTTTAGACGCAAGACCAACTTAAGAACAACTTAAGAACAACTTAAGACCAACTCAAGACCTTGGTTACAACGTTGGTCTTAAGAACGAACAAAATGGCTAAAGTCGTTAGCAAAGGCACTGTCGAGAAACGACCCCCAGAGTAGCAGCGAACTGAAAAGATATATGGAGATGGAGAATCGGGATAACTGGAAGCAACAATGGAAGGCTCGTCCCCCCTCTCTCTACTCTCCTCTTCCTCTCTCTCCTCTTTCCAGTCTTCTCCCCCTTCTTTCTCCTCTCCCTCTCTCTCTCTCCTCTTCCCCCCTCCCTCTCTCTTCCTCTCCTCCCTCTCCTCTCTCTCTCTCTCCTCTCCCTCCCTCTCTCTCCTCTCCCCTCCCTCTCTCTCCTCTCTCCAGTCTTCTCCCCCTTCTTTCTCCTCTCCCTCTCTCTCTCTCCTCTTCCCCCCTCCCTCTCTTTCGTTTCTCCCCTCTCCCTCTCCTCACTCTCTCTCCTCTCTACCCCCTCTCTCTCCTCTCTCTCTCCTCTCCCTCTCCTCACTCTCTCTCCTCTCTACCCCCTCTCTCTCCTCTCTCCCTCCCTCTCTCTCTCTTCTCCCCTTCCTCTCTCCAGTCTCCTCCCCCTCTCTCTCCTCTCCCTCTGTCTCTCTCTCCCCCTCACCTCTCCTCTCCCTCTCCCCCCCATATCTCTCCTCTCTACCCCCTCCCTCTCTACCCCTCCTTATCTCCCCTCTCTCTCTCTCCCCCTCCCTCTCTCTCTCCTCTCCTCCCTCTCCTCTCTCTCATTCTCTCTCCCTCTCTTTCTCCCCCTCCTTCTCTCTCTCCTCTCCCCTTCCTCTCTCCAGTCTTCTCCCCCCCACCCCCATTTCTCCTCTCCCTCCCTCTCTAACCCCTCTCTCTCTCCCCCTGTCTCTCTCTCCTCTCCTCTCTCCAGTCATCTCCCCTCTCCCCCCCTCCCTCTCTATCCTCTCCTCTATCTCCTCCCTCTCTCCAGTCGTCTCTCTCCTCCCTCCTCTCTCCCCCTCCCTCTCCTCCCTCTCTCTCCTCCCTCTCCCCCCTCCCTCTCCTCACTCTCTCTCCTCTCTCCCTCCATCTCTACCCCCTCTTATCTCCCCTCTCTCTCTCTCATCTCTCTCCCCCTCTCTCTCCTCCCTCTCCCCCCTCTCTCCAGTTGTCTCCCCCCTCTCTCCTCTCCCCCTCCCTCTCCTCTCTCCCACCTCTCTCCCCTCTCCCTCTCTCTCATCTCTCTCCCCCTCTCTCTCCTCCCTCCCCCCCTCCCTCTCCTCTCTCCCTCTCTCCTCCCTCTCCCCTCTCTCTCCTCTCTCTACCCCCTCTCTCCTCTCCCCCTCCCTCTCCTCTCTCCCACCTCTCTCTTCCCCCCCTACCCCCTCTCTTTCCTCTCTCCCTCCCTCTCTACCCCCCTCCCTATCACCCCTCTCTCTCTCTCCCCTGCCTCTCTCTCCTCTCCTCTCTCCAGTCGTCTCCCCTCTCCCCCATCCCTCTCCTCCCTCTCTCTTCCTCTCCTCCCTCTCCTCTCTCTCATGTCTCTCCTCTCTACCCCCCTCTCTCTCCTCTCTCCCTCCTCTCTCTTCCCCCTCCCTCTCTCTCCTCTTTCCCTCTCCCCCTCCCTCTCTCTTCCTCTCCTCTCTCTCTCTAACCCCCCTCTCTTCTCTCTCTCCCCCTCCTCTCCCCCTCCCTCTCTCTCCTCCCTCTCTCCTCCCTCCCCCTCTCTCCTCTCTCCTACCTCTCTCTTCTCTCTCCTCCCTCCCCCTCTCTTCTCTCTCCTCTCCCTTTCTCCCTCTCTCTCCTCACTCCCCCTCTCTCCTCTCTCCATCCTCCCCATCTCCCTCCTCTCTCTCCCCCTCCCTCTCCTCTCCTCTCTCTCCTTCCTCCTCTTTCCCTCTCCCTTTCTCCTCTCTCTCTCCTCTCCTCTCTCCAGTCCCCCCTCTCTCTCCTCTCTCCCCCCTCCCTACTGGTATCTCCCCTCTCTCCTCCCTCTCCTCCTCGCTCTCTCTCCTCCCTCCTCCCTCTCTCTCCTCTCTACCCCTCTCTCTCTTCCCTCTCCTCCTCGCTCTCTCTCCTCCCTCCTCTTCTCTCTCACTCTCCCCCTCTCTCTCCTCCCTCTTCTCTACCCCCTCTCTCTCCCCCTCCCTCTCTCTTCTCCCTCTCCTCTCTCTCTCCCCTCTCTCCTCTCTCCTCTCTCCCCCTCTCCTCTCTCTCTCTCCTCGCTCCTCTCTCCTCCCTCTTCTCCTCGCTCTCCCTCTCCCCCTCCCTCTCCTCTCTCCCTTATCTCACTCGCCTCTCTACCCCCTATCTCTCCTCTCTCCCTCCCTCTCTACCCCCTCCCTCTCTCCAGTCTTCTCCCCCCCCTATTTCTCCTCTCTCCCTCCTCTCTCCCCCCCTCCCTATCACCCCTCTCTCTCTCCTCTCTCTCTCCTCTCCTCTCTCCTCTCCTCTCCTCCTCTCTCCCCCCTCCCTACTGATATCTCCCCTCTCTCCTCTCCCCCTCTCTCTCCTCACTCTTCTCCTCGCTCTCTCCCCCTCTCTCCTCTCTCCTCCCTCCTCTCTCCCCCTCTCTCTCCTCCTCGCTCTCTCTCCTCCCTGCTCTCCTCTCTCTCCTCCCTCCTCTCCCTCTCTCCTCTTCCTCTCTCCTCTTCCTACTCTCTCTCCTCTCTCCCCCTCTCTCTCCTCTCTCCTCCCTCTCCCTCCCTCTTCTCCTCTCTCCTCCCTCTCTCTCCTCTTCCTGCTCTCTCCAGTGTGATGATGGTTACCATACAGTACTGTAGGCCATGAAATGGGGAGGTTTGCTGCTTGGTTGCTATTGAACCATATTTTTTGTGTTTATCGGACACGCTTGCTGCATTCCTGGAGAAAGTGGGATTGTGTGTATGATTACACCATTAGACTAAGAAAAGCAATATTTAATATTGAAAAAACAATATGTGTTCAGCTCTTAAATTCTTTTATTGTACATGTATATGGAAAGCATAATCAGTGCCTGTGATAACAGCAGCAGCAGCAACAACAACAATACTACTAATACTAATAATAACAATAATAATAATGATGATAATAATAATAGAAATAATAATAATAATAATATCAACCACAACTAAATATATAAAATTGGTCGATTAAAACTAAGACAAATATTTTGCAAGAATTAAGGTTATGCTGAATGGCTGGAAATCGTGGAGATCATTGAATAACAAAGTCAAAAAATGGCATATCAAATAGAACAGGAAAAACTCACAAGAATCAGAAAACTTGGGCTAAAAATAACGGCATAAAATCACAAGAAACGGAGAACTTTAATAAGGTGAGGACAATCTCCTGTACAAGAAGCTGGAAGAGGATGTAGCCTATGTAAGTAAGAAAGTAGGCCTACGGTATGCTCTTGAGTCTTTATTGTGCCACAGTGGGGAAACACCTGTGTGAAGTTGGCACCCCATATGTTGAAAATCTGATTAAAAGCATTTTAGTTCGATTGTGCATCGTTTGTGCACGATTGTGCAGGCAAAATGAGCGTTTGTGCACAAACCCTCTTTAAGATATTTACATTTTAAGAGGTTGGTGACCTTAGGTCACTCAGCACCCCATTAACCGCCAAATGACTCAAAAATGGTTGGAATCGTTTGTGCTTCGTTTGTGCACGTTTGTGCAGGCAAAACTAATGTTTGTGCACAAACCGTTTTTATGTTATTTAACTTTTAATTTTTTGAAAGTAGGTCACTCAGCACCCCATTAACATCCAAATGACTTCAAAATGGTTGGAATCGTTTGTGCATCGTTTGTGCAGGCAAAATTAACGTTTGTGCACAAATCGTTTTTATGCTATTTAACTTTTAATTTTTCGAAAGTAGGTCACTCAGCACCCCGTCAACCTCCAGACTGATCCTCCATTGAGGCAGTCGGTTCATATGCAAAATAGGGAGGCGGAGCACTCGGAGGGTCACAGGCAGCCTCAAAATGAATGGCAGTAGTCTGGGGAAACTTCCTTCAAAGTTCACAGCCTACCTCGTGAATTCAGGGAAATGACAAAAAAGTGGGACAAACATAGGTACATCCAGATGACCACGAGCACTTGTAGAATCCACAGTCCCCCCCTTTTTTTTAGTTATTTAACTTTTAATTTTGTGAAAGTAGGTCACTCAGCACCCCGTCAACCTCCAAATGACTCAAAAATTGTTGTACATTATGTGCCCCTCTGTCGGCGATCCTCATGTAGATAGGAGGAATATGATGACCTTGCCAAACATGTTACAATGGCCTGTTACAAGTCTGTGATCCTACCGCATGTTGTCATCTACACCAAAGATTGATTTTGTTTAACAAGAAAACTAATTAAACAGCCCTGAATGAGGGAAATACATGAGGGAATATATTCCCATTTGAGGTTAGTCACAAATCCGTCCTCCACACGTTTGAATTACTGCTGCTTTTGTTGGTCATAACATGCAGAGGCAGCTTGAATGGTTTGGAGCAACCCACAGCCTGCAGTTTTGAATCTTGCACTGCCAGACAAAATGTTTCATGTTCTAGTCTGCCTTGTTTATACCAGGCCCGTTACAGTCTCATGACTTCTGCCAGTTTTATTGTTGGTTTCACATGTTCACACACTGTTGTGCCGTTTGTCCAAATAAATGATTCAACACTTCATAGTTGCCAGACATTTTGTCTTATATATTCTTCAGATAAAGTGCTGTTTGTTTTCCTGATCAGATCATTTCTATGTATAGCATCCATAAAGAAACATGGCAATAATACAAAAAAAGTAGAAAATCCATATAATCATTAAGCATGACATATTGTACACAAGAAAATCGGGGTGCTGAGTGACCTGCTTTCACAAAATTAAAAGTTAAATAACTAAAAAAAAAAGTGCCCGCACCAACTTTGATGTCGTATAACTCCTGAATGACTAAAGCTATGACTACGAAACTTTGTGACTTTTCCTAGAATGAAGTTGGCTACAATGTGATACCAAAAGATTAGGTTTATCATTTGTGTTGTTGCCATGGCAATGGTTTTCTGACAGGTATGCCTGACCAGAAATCACTAATCTAAGCCTCATCATCATCACTTTTCATATTTTTTTACATTTTCATTAGCATCCGACACCCTTGTGAACATTTGAAGTGGTCTGATGCACATAATAACCAAAATTGATGTGCATTACCCAAGTTAAATGGAAAATACATTAGAGTGACATTTTGGGCAATAAAATCAGGAAATGACGTCATAATATCCAATAATGACACCAAACTGATGTCATTCATAGATCTTTGGCTGAAGATCATCCCCTCCAAGTTTGGTGGTCATACGCCATTCGGTTCCTAAGTTATGAGGGGGGGGTCAAAAGAGCCCCCCCGGTCCCAGGAATGCCAAAAAGCCCGGTCTGGATAGGGTTAAATGTAAATATCTTAAAGAGGGTTTGTGCACAAACGCTCATTTTGCCTGCACAATCGTGCACAAACGATGCACAATCGAACCAAAATGCTTTTAATCAGATTTTCAACATATGGGGTGCCAACTTCACACAGGTGTTTCCCCAACCTGTGTGAAGTTGGCACCCCATATGTTGAAAATGCTACTTATCAGCAGCAGTAACATACATAGGCCTACAGCTTGTGCAAAAGTAGACGACACAGCCCACGTACAGAAAACAGTCAAGTCAAGTCCGCTTTTATTGTCACAGGTCATACAAGGAAATTGAAAGGACAGGACCAAGGACAGGACCAAGAAGTTAAAAAAATACATACAAGGACGATATAAATTAGAGATGTTATAAAAATGGGGATATTTCTGTCTAAATAAATACATTAGTAAAACGGCTTAGAGAACACAGAGGTAGTAATGTCGCTCCTCCCCACCCGCCCGACTGGCGCGTCTCCCACAGCCACAAAATCAACCCCCTCTCCGGCTAGACACTGCCAGCCATGTCACAGCATTGATAATAACATCACATTTCAGCATTTTTGTAACGAGAAAGATCAAGTAAAAAACCAACCGCCACCTTTTTTATTATAGCATAGTCATAGTACAAGGTGGTAGCCTACCTTTCTTCCCGGAAATGCCTTTTAAATCGCAGTCGCCAAGCAAATGCTGCACTCCAGCATCCTCCAACTTAAGCTATATAGGACTCGTGCTGGTCTTGGGTAAGTAAACAGCGACTGAATCATACATTTGAGAGCAAATATATTTTATTTTATTTTTACCAATGCACTTTCCGTGTCTCGTATAGCCTACATCTCGCAATGACATGCGCGCATTTGCTGTCCATGTCCGCGTCTGTTTGCATATCAATTATAGCCAAGTGGTGGTTGTGTTTGTGTTGAGAGCCCACCTTACGCGATATACAGGTTGAATGTGGTTTGATGATGAGAGGAGAGAAGGCTGTAGTTTACACACAAAATGGTGATGACATCTGTAGAGTCAGTGTAGCCTGTTTCAGCTGTCAGTGATGCCGGTTTTGGCGAGGTGGTAGGTGGCCTACTGATTCGGTAACCTGCCCGTCGTCACTACTAACAACATCACACGATACAACACCTTCCTCCTCCGCCAACTCCCCGCCTGAAGGAAACGCAGGAGTCATATCAGCATCACGGTATCCCACGGCTCAACCACAGCCTTGATTAGATTAAATGACCAAAAACGTACAGTGTTTTGCACACGATAAGAATATGTTAATAAGATTCAGTGTGTTAAGAAACGCCTTATCGACTGTGAGCAGCCAGTTGAGGATGTCTGCCAAAAACGCAGTGTATTTCCCATTCTGCCATAGAGAACAACGTACAACACAGGGACCACCAGGCTGGTGATACACATACAATCGATGGATCTTGTTTTTTTTGACACAGGTTGCTATATATTGCCTTTCGGACCCTGCGCAAGCGTATGCAAACCCCCACGCGTTGTAGTATTCGTTTCTGCGCGCTACATTCTAGTAGCTGTGACGTATATGGGAGTTTTTTTGGCAGCATCTGAGTGACTGAAGACTTTTCGTCACTAGTGGAGCAACACTGATATAATATAAATGCTTTCACTGAAGCTCCCTTCCCCTGCCGCAGCCGTCATTCTGTTGAGTAATGAACCAGGAATGGCACGCACATTACAGCAAATATGATGACAGACTGGCTCTAGCCTACTGTTCAAACCAAGGGACGACGTATGTCATGAGCAGAATTATTTGTGTTGGATTTTAGCGTCCTGATTATATAGGCTACAACATGTAGGCGAGTTACAGTAGCGCCACCAGAGAACACAGCACAGTCATACATTTTTAACGCGTTGCGTAAAACCAGTTCCAGCCATGTCTCGGCGTGGTACACCGGCTGTGTTGTACGATCATTTGTTATAACCGCGGGGCCAGCAGTGTCCCTCATGCGATGTTTTTACAGACCACAAAGCAGGAAAGCCTTTGGGCAAACTGTGTAACTTGATTCCATGTGGCCAGTTAACATCCATCATCAGCTGATCCCGCACAGCGCAATAAGCGGCATCATGTCCTGTCAGCCTAGAGGAGTAATGTGCTGCATATGCCGCGTCAGCATCCTTCCCGTCAGACTGGGGCTAGTAGTCTAGTTCTACATATTGCAGATATACACTAATAAGCTGGTTCAGGAGTAAACCAGGTTAAGTTACGAGGCAAATCATCTAATAGAAGAGCCTGGAGTCCCCATTTTCTCCCCTGAGAAAAGCCTGGAGTCCTCATTTTCAATAACTTTGTCATAATAATAATAATAATAATAATAATAATAATAATAATAATAATAATAATAATAATAATAATACTATACCGAATAATAATCATCATCATCATAGTAATAGTTTTATTGAATACAGTGCTTTTCAAAACACACAAGGTCATGTAAGATTGCATCTGTGTTAGTGGGCACTCCAGGCTCTTCTATTAGATGATTTACCTCTTAACTTAACCTGGTTTACTGTTAGGTGATTTACCTCTGAACTTAACCTGGTTTACTCCTGAACCAGCTTCTTGGTATACCCTTCTGAGGTAAGGCAGTACATACAGTGCAATGCATGTCAACAGAATTCGGGATGAGTCACACACTCAGGATTGTGTAGTGCCTAATTGCAGATCAGGGTTGCCAGATGAGGCTGATGATTTCCAGCCCAAAAAATGCTCAAAACCCGTCTAGAAGCACAAAATCCCGCCCAATTCCATTGATTTTAATGGCAATTTTTTTTTTTTTTTTTGCTAAATGCCATTTTTACCCGCACACTCCCATCCAGCCCAATTAGGCGGGAAACAGCCCAATCTGGCAACACTGTTGCAGATGTTCGGGAAACAATGGAGGAGTTTGACAGCTCTCATATCAGATGTCCTTATGAAAACCGGAAATGTTACACAACTGAATCTCTCTCTCTCTCTCTCTCTCTCTCCCCCAGCTAAATAGCAATTAATATTGCCATTACTGCACACTGTAACACTGAGGTCTCCAGTGATATCTTACAAAAATAAAACGAATTAATAATTGTCTTTGTGAGGAGATAGATAGTGTTATGTGATGTTATGTGATGTCTGCAGCATTTTCTAATGTAATGTAATAACACATGCTGTAATGCCCATCTTGTCCAGCAGTCTGCGCTAAGCACTTACTGAGAATGGCTAATGGAGAGAGAGAGAGAGAGAGAGAGAGAGAGAGAGAGAGAGAGAGCAATTAGGAGAGCGAGCGAGCGAGAGAGAGAGAGACAGAGAGAGATGGATAGAGAGAGAGAGAGAGAGAGAGAGAGAGACAGAGAGAGAGGGAGGGAGGGAGCATATTGCACTGCATCATCACCATTTTCAAGCTGCAGTTGCACTTACACATCAGCTCCACTAGAGGGTGCAGCCTGTCAGTGATTCTGGGCCGGGAGGAGAAGTGTCCTGAGGGAAGGGGTATGGAACAGGAGGGCGGAGGGAGGGCGGTGGATTCCTCTAAGCGGGACCTTCCTCCTTATCCTTTACTGGCTCTCTCTCTCTCTCTCTCTCTCTCTCTCTCTCTCTCTCTCTCTCTCTCTCTCTCTCTCTCTCTCTCTCTCTCTCTCTCTCACACTGACATACGTAATATCACTCTCATCTAATTCCCAATGCCACTGCCATACAGCATGTGCTTCGTCCACCATTTTACAAAATGACACTTTGAGTTATCATGAAACCAAATGTTGTTTGCTGTACGGTAGACATCCAGACAGTGTGTTACATAATGTCACAGTAAGGTGTGGCAAAAATGTGCGGTTTCCCACGGACTGACGGGTAGAAGGACGAATGGTGTAGAAAAGAAAAGTGACTAAAAACAAGGTGGGGAATCATTCCCATTATGGGTCTGGTATGGCTGGGGGATATACAGAATGAGCTGATGATGTATAATGGCACAGGATCTCTCATCTGCAGTACAGTACGCTCCCTGAAGTAGGGCAGAACATACAGTGCATGTGCATGTCAATGGTATTCGGCGGTGCAAACATAGGCTACCATTACAGGGTTGCCAGATGAGTCTGATGATTTCCAGCCCAAAAGATGCTTAAAACCCGCCTGAAAGCACTAAATCCCGCCCCAATTCTATTGATTTCTATGGGCAAAATTGGGCGGGTTTTCCTGCAAAATGCCATTTTTACCCGCAGACAGCCATCCCAAGCAGCCCAATTGAGCGGGAAACAGCCCAATCTGGCAACATAGGCTACCAATCACATTATGATACAGTATCAATGATATCAATGGATTCAGTAGTCCAGTCCTATGATAGGACCACACTCTGTCATTGTAAGTACCTGAAGTGCATACATGGAATTCAGTATGTTTAGGTTTTCAGAGAGGGGACAGGCTACGTAACGACGTGTTGTGTTGTGCTGACCTTGGCAAATGACCTCGGGTCTTGCAGCATGTTGTTATATGTGTGTACGCGTGGAGTACACTCCCTGTGTTATTACACATGCTACTACAAATGTAATATGTAGACAATGCGCATCGTGTTATTACACAATGTAGCTTAAAGAACACGTCATAACAAATGTAATACGGTATTTAAGTATGTAGACAATGCTTACTGTTTTGTAAAGACCACATCATAGCACAAAATATTTGTACGTGTGCAGCACAGAATAATTACTCACTGACTGCACTCTCAATGTAGTTAAGAAAGTGTGTTATCTGGGTTACATCATCACTGATGATCTGTGTGACGATGATGTAAAATGATATGCACAGTCAGTGTTGCCATATTGGGCTGTTTCCCGCCCAATTGGGCTGCTTAGGATGGCCTTGTGCGGGTAAAAATGGCATTCAGCAGAAAAACCCACCCAATTTTTGCCATAAAGATCAATAGAATTGAGCGGGATTTTGTGCTTCTAGGCGGGTTTTGAGCATTTTTTGGGCTGGAAATCATCAGCCTCATCTGGCAACCCTGTGCACAGTCCAATATGTTGGCCTGCACTTTCACACATGCACAGAGAAGGTTTAAAGGCACACTGTGCAGGAAATGGTCAAAAAAGGTACTGCAATTATGCGGCTCACTGAAACTGGGTTGCCTATTGCCGAATTTGATCTTTTCATGAAAGTTTACTAAGTAATAAACTCATATTTTCTATTATGGCCCTAAGTACAGTCATTTTTGCAGCTAAAAATGGCTATTTCTGGAATTCAAAATGGCGGACCATGGAGAAGATCCCCCTTTTCATGAAGTCTGGAAATAAACAATTAAAAATCTTACACAGTGTACCTTTAAGGTCATCTCTTCAGAGCCTTCTATTGTCCTCCTTTCCCCACAGCTCATCTATGGTGTAAATACTGAACACATAAACTGAAGAAACTACAGTTGGCATATCCAGTAATGATGCCTTTCGGATAAGATGGAGAAGCGCAAGCACTTCATTTGTAAATAGAAATGTCAGTGGTGTAACGTGCTCAACTCAAACAAAGTAAATAACTGGGTGCTCATTCCTCAAGGAGATATGAATTAAAGAGCAGGTTAGCACTCCAAGTTTTGTGACAAAGTTTTGGAGTGCTGTCCTGCTCTTTATTTCATATTTTAAATAGAAATGTCCCCATTTTTCACGCGTTCACCTGTTGAGGAATTGTATGTAAAAAAAAAGGTGGAATGTCCGCACACTGATGAAGAGCATACCACTCGAAAACGTTCACCTGCATCTTGGATGTGCGCACCACTGCCTTACTTGGGGAATTGTATGTAAAAATTCATGTGCAGACTTGTTGAGTCAAATATGGCAAACTATCTGCACTTTCTGACACTAACCAGAATGACATGAGTTGTTTCTCTGATGTGTAAACACTGGAATAGAAGATAGAAGTTTGTATATTATTATGCGTTCACCTTGATTTGTGTTGTCACTGTCCTGGGCTGTTTTGTGTTTTCATGCTTTTATGGAACATTGAGCCTGTGATAAAATAATCGATTCAATTATTGTGCTATTGCAGAACATAAAGAACACGTCATAACAGGACTGGGTTATAGTAAAGCTATGGTGCACCCCCTATCTAGTCAGGTCAAGAGCAATGCAAGTACTTTCTGAGTTCCCGCAAATACGGGAACTCCTTTCACTTTTGTCGGGAAGCAAACAACCATAAGCAAACCAAGGGAGGCAGGTCAACTATGCCGTTTGGGAAATGTTAATTGTTATGCTCTTGGTCAGACCAAGTCTCGAAGAGATTTGAACGTCGATGATAACCAGGCTACCCTCTATCATGACATTGCTCTTCTGACTATCTCTGATACACACCAGACATGACATTTAATCTTACAAATACAGTGGATACTCCAGTCTTTAATATGTGTGTGTGTGCGTGCGTGTGTGTGTGTGTGTGTGTGTGCGTGTGTGCGTGTGTGCGTGTGTTTGTGTGTGTTTGTGTGTATGTATGCGTATGCATGTGTGTGTAAGTGAATATGTCCACTGTCGAGGCTTTAAATAACTCTGCTGTGCACTGGTGTGTGTGTGTGTGTGTGTGTGTGTGTGTGTGTGTGTGTGTGTGTGTGTGTGTGTGTGTGTGTGTGTGTGTGTGTGTGTGTGCGTGTGTAGTGCCATCGATTATGGGCTGGTTGTCATGGGCGGTGGCGTATCTTCTGAGGTCTGGATTGAATAACTCCTGAGTGGCAGTGTGTGTGTGTGTGTGTGTGTGTGTGTGTGTGTGTGTGTGTGTGTGGTTGGGTGTGTGTGTGTGTGTGTGTGTGTGTGTGTGTGTGTGTGTGTGTGTGTGTGTGTGTGTGTGTGTGTGTTAGGGGCAGATGAGTAGGCAGCTCTTATCTAAATATAGCTACATTACTCCATATATAGGCTAGATACTAGACACACACAGGGGATAAAAGGATCAAATCCGATCTATTAGTGACTTGTACCGTTTAGCACGGTCCTGTTCTACACTGTTTCCTATAGAAACAAGGCAAGGCAAGGCAAGTTTATTTGTATAGCGCATTTCATACACAGGTGCAACTCAATGTGCGTCACAAAATTAACAAATGCAAAAAGAAAGGAAACAGGGAAGAAAGAAGGAAATAAATTAGAGTCAAAGAACATTTAAAACATTAAGATACAACATAAGGTAAAATGATGATAATAATGATAATAATATAATAAAAAAATATATATAATAAACATTAAAATAAAAAGTAAGAAACAAGCGACAACAGGGCCTCCGGAACCAGTTTTAAAGTAGTAGTGCATTTTTTTTTCTTGATTATTTATTTTACAATTCTTTACAATGTTACTGCTGCTGCACTCAACTCATTTGTCTGCAGTAAAAGTTGAGGAAGCCTCATATAGGGAGCCCAAATCTGGAGATTCGAGTGCACCACTGCACCCCCCCACCTCCCCTTTCCGGCACCCATGAGAGACACAAGGATAATATGAGAATCTAACATGTATTAGTGTCTATATTGTTTTGCCCTATCCGGTCTTGATATTTAACATCTTTCCTGTCCCTTTTAAAGGGTATTTTGTGTTTGTTTTTTTTTAATTGTAGATAAGACAGAAAGAGAGTGTTAGAGAAAGATGGGACTGGAGTGGGTCTTGACCCAGGCTGGATTCGAACCTTATCACACCGCCCCCTCGCTTGTCCTGGTTTTGTCTGGCACACAACACAACCATGTCTTAATCTGTTACTTAAGCCTATTGATACTGATACTGATAACTGACAATGTTGTTATGATATGATGTACTGGCCTAGTTAAAACCCCTCAAGACACGTGTGATGATGCGACCCGTGAGCGCGCGTCATCATCACGGCGTCTGCTGTAGCAGGCGCCATTGAAAGCATGAACCAGTCTCCCCATTCAAACTTTTGACCGAGTTATTATTTTTGTTTATGAACTTCAGTTTGTTTCATTTTCATATTCTGCATTTATGGTCTTGTTAGTCATCATGGGTCGACACATGCTTAGCTGACAACCATTTAAACCCGGAGTATTCATACATTACACTCGCATACATTGCATCCAAACGCGCATACATTTTCAATCACAAACCACACGAAATCCAAGTTTTGTCAATATGTTTTGTTTCTTTATTTTGTTATGCCTAATTCCATTATTCATCATTATGAGTTCAAACGAGTGGTTTTGCATTGTTTTGAGAGCACTTAGTAATGTTTCTTAAGCAATTGAAAGTTCCTCATCTTACCGGTCTCGCAGCACTTCCGTGTTTGACAAAGGGTTGCGTGCTGGCGAGAGTGACGTTTTTATCCTTGGGCACGTTCGCGTGTGCACATCCTCTCGCCATCCCGTTGACTGTTAATCTCCAAAAACTTCATGGTTTTTGACATTTGCATGTTGCCATGCATTTGTATTTGTTTGTTATTTTTCTTGTTAAGGCCTGATAATGTTTATTTTGTTGTAGCGCGCTTTTAAAAGATTTAAATTAATTAAGATGTACTGCCTATGTAAAATTCCCTGTTTTTTCTTCAGGCATTTGTTTTAGCCACCTATAGGGAGGAGGCAGGCATCCTTCGTAATGGGGATGCTCTCATTCTCTGGAGAGCCAGGTAGACACAAGACCTGTATTTGTTTGCTCTGCCATAATATAGGCCTACTCAGCTGTGTGAGTATTTTGATGGCCGTTTTGCATTCGAGCCTAGGCTAGTTAAGTTTATTTCTTTTGTGCAACTTTATTTTGGTTCCTCGTAACCTGTTTATTTTTTGTATATTTTTGTAAATAGTGTATAGTTATATTTTTCAACTTTTTGGTTTATTTTTGGTTTCGTTTATGGTCTATGGCTCACTGTGGTTTGCAAAATAAAACGCAAAAACTCCATCTCCTGCGTCCTGCCGTATCTGTGTGCCTATCCGTAAGACCCTCGACACTCTACTTTTAACAACACGGCTTTGAGGGTTGGGGAGGTTTCAGGGCAGGGGCATCACACCGCCCCCTTGCTTGTCCTGGCTTTGTCTGGCACACAAGACAACCATGTCTTAATATGTCCCTTTTGATACTGTCATAACAATGTTGTTTTGATATGATATAGGGGCCTAGTTAAGCTTTTTCAGGAAGTATTGAATGGGATCACTGACAATCCCATCTCAATGAAAGGGTGCTCGCCTTGTTTTGATTCCATTATACTGTATATCTAACACACACACATGTGGACAATCCCATCTCAATGAAAGGGTGCTCGCCTTGTTTTGATTCCATTATACTGTATATCTAACACACACACATGTGGACAGCCATGTGTGGTCTTACTAAGACCAAAGGGTTGCAGGTTCGAATCCCATCCTTACCTCCCTATACCCCCTACACCTCCATCCATGGCTGCAGTGTGATTGAGCAACGCACCTAACCCCACATTGTTCCAGGGATTGTAACCAAAACCCTGTGTAGGCCTATAACTGTAAGTCGATTTGGATAAAAGCGTCAGCTAAGTGCATTGTAATGTAAGAGTCAGATAACTTAAGTGTAATGTAATGTAGAGATATGAAAAAATGGAGGAAGCTTTGACTGCATTAAGGAATGTCAATATAATGTTCATGATCGGAGTGATGCAGTGCAGTTTCAAAGCCTGGCTGTGTCAGATGCCATGGAGAGATGCTGTGTGGTGTAGTATACGTATTTCTCCTCTGTCTTTAGCTTTCTTTTTTCTTTCTCTTTCTTTGTTTCTCTCTCTCTCTCATTGTAGCTTTTGATCTCCAGCTCCCACACATACTCTCTCCTCTCCTGTCCTGTCCTGTCCTCTCTTCTCTTCTCCTCCTCTCCTCTCCTCTCCTCTCCTCTCTACTCCTCTCCTCTGCTCTCCTCTCCTCTCTACTCCTCTCCTCTGCTCTCCTCTCATCTTCAATTACTACTCTCCTGTGCTCTCCTCTCTACTCCTCTCATCTTCAATTACTCCTCTCCTCTCCTCTGCTCTCCTCTCTTCTTCAATTACTCCTCTCCTCTCCTCTTCCTCTCCTCCTCCCCCTGTCCTCTTCCTCCTCCTCCTGTCCTCTTCCTCCTCTCCTCTCTACTCCTCTCCTCTGCTCTCCTCTCTTCTTCAATTACTCCTCTCCTCTTCCTCCTCTCTCCTCTCCTCCTCCCCCTGTCCTCTTCCTCCTCTCCTCTCCTCCTCCCCCTGTCCTCTCCTCTCCTTCTTTCTTCCTCTCCTCTTCCCCCTGTCCTCTTCCTCCTCTCCTTTCTTCTCCTCCCCTGTCCTCTTCCTCCTCTCCTCTCCTCCTCCCCCTCTCCTCTCCTCTCCTCCTCTCCTCTGCTCTCCTCTCTTCTTCAATTACTCCTCTCCTCTTCCTCCTCTCTCCTCTCCTCCTCCCCCTGTCCTCTTCCTCCTCTCCTGTCCTCCTCCCCCTGTCCTCTTCCTCCTCTCTTCCCTCCTCCTTCCCTGGTCATGTCCATGTAGTATATTTATCCTGAACTCTCTTTGCTGTGTCAGATGGGTATTTTATGTACTGCAGTGTGTTATGTAAGAAGTGACAGCCAACACTGTGTATGGCATTCAGCTTGGCGGCTACTTCAACTGCTGAGCAGTGTGTGGATGTCAGACACTGTGGGCCACACGACTGCTGATATGGTAATCTGTAATCTGTAGGCAGCGGTGTAGTCTACTTTTTTATGGTGGGTATACTGTATATTTGAGCATTTTGTTTGAAGTGGGTATACTGTATATAGTATTTGTGCTATTCAGAACAATGGATCAATCAATTTTAGGTGGGTATTCTGAAATCCCTGAAATGTAGTAGACTGCACCACTGTCTGTAGGTGAAACACATTTATTCTGTGCAGTCATCGCCTCAATACTGTGATACGGCAGTGTTTGAGTCTTGGAGACAGACAAACAGATGCACAGACAGACAGACAGACAGACAGACAGACAGACACTTATTGACAGAAAATGCGGTGAAACGGGGTAAAGTGAGATTACATGAACCCCTCATCATCTGTGTATGGGATAATCTTATAAAACGTGGTTGTTTTGTGAGTGTTGAGAGTATTGACAGCGATAGATGTGTCCTTTCTATAGCCTGCATCTGAGAGCAATGTCCACTATGAGGTCTAGGAGGAGGAGGAGGGAGGAGGAAAGGGGTGGGGCTGGTTTTGGTCCTGGTCCGGCACATAGTTTGTACAGAGCAGGGTGGCTGGTTTGGGTTAGTCTGGGCTTGGCTGGGCTTGGCTGGGCTGTGCAGGGTTGGTTTGGGTTAGGCTGGGCTGGGCAGGGTTGGTTTGGGTTAGGTTAGGCTGGGCTGGGTTAGGCTGGGCTGGGCTGGGCTGGGTTGGGTTGGGTTAGACTGGGCTGGTTTGGGTTAGGCTGGGCTGGGCTGGGTTTGGGTTAGGCTGGGCTGGGCTGGGCTGTGCAGGGCTGGGCTGGGCTGGGCTGGGTTGGGCTGGGTTGGGTTGGGTTGGGCTGGGCTGGGTTGGGTTAGGCTGGGCTGGGCTGGGCTGGGCTGGGTTAGGCTGGGCTGGGC
Source organism: Engraulis encrasicolus (assembly GCF_034702125.1). Classification (NCBI taxonomy): domain Eukaryota; kingdom Metazoa; phylum Chordata; class Actinopteri; order Clupeiformes; family Engraulidae; genus Engraulis; species Engraulis encrasicolus. The sequence continues at coordinate 54,111,881 of NC_085864.1, forward strand.
AGGGTTGGTTTGGGTTAGACTGGGTTGGTTTGGGTTAGGCTGGGCTGGGCTGGGCTGGGCTGGTTTGGGCTGGGCTGGTTTGGGCTGGGCTGGTTTGGGCTGGGTTCATACAATTTGAACTGCTCAGAGAGAAGCAAATCAGGGCTGGGCCGGGCTGGGCTGGACTGGGCTGGGCTGGTGCATACAGTTTGTACTAGCAGAGGAAGGCTGGGCTGGGCTGGACTGGTGCATACAGTTTGTACTAGCAGAGGAAGGCTGGGCTGGGCTGTGCTGGACTGGTGCATCACAGTAGCCTTAGTCTCATTGCAGGGCCAGCCCCGGGCTGGCCCGGACAAAAGGGGGCTGACGGTGATCTCATCAAAAGGGGGCTAGGTGCTAAAGATGGCCGCCGGGCCAGGTTGTGGGGCTAAGGGCCGCTTTTCCTGGCCCGTCGAATTCGATGGGCCATCAAGCACCGCCGAGGCTCGGAGGCGGGGTCAACCTCGGGCAGAGGTCAGGGAGGGGTCGGGGAGGGGTTAGTGTCCGAGACCAAATAAAGGGCAGATGTTGAGACTGAAGCATACAGTATTTCATTTTTTTATACACTACAAGAACGAAGAAAGAAGAAGATGGCTGCTGAGCGCGTGATCTGGTCTGTGGAGGACGTGAAGACGCTCCTCACCATCTGGGCTGAAGACTCAGTCCAGAGGAAAATCGATGGGGTGTGCAGAAACGAAGACGTGATGAAGTTCATTTCTTCAGAGATGGCCAAGGTCGGTGTGTTCCGAACAACACGACAAGTCCGTGAGAAGCTAAAGAAACTGCGGGCGTCCTACAAAGCGGCCAAAATACACAACGGTCGCAGTGGTGTGGCGCCAAAGAAGTTCCCTTTTTATGACTTGATGGACAGCGTGTTGGGTCACCGGCCTAGTCAATCCACGGGACGGAACACAGCAGAACTGCAGCCTGCAGAAAATGGTAGAGTGTAGCCTATCTAAAACTATAAAAACTTATCTTTATTTTAGGCCTATATATTTTTTTTTAAAGGCTATGATGCGTCTGCATGCAAACATGCCTACTAGCCTATATTCTGCGAGTCATATCGGAAAGCTCTAACGCCCGCTGTTCCATGTTCTGCGTCTTAGAGCGTCCCATTCCAACACCGGAGCCCAACTCCCGGTTGTGTGAGACGCCTGAGAGGGAGGACAGCGTTGTCGAGTCGGACGCTGAAACGTCGGTCATGGGTGATGCAGAGGGTATGGGCTAAAATATATAGCTAGCCTATCTTCATATCTACACCCATTTATTTGCGGTGATTTAGGCCCCTATATGCTATTGTACATGGTACTAATGTTGTCTTTGTAACTCAACAGAGCCCAAGAGACGGACTTATCAGCAGGACCTGCTGGCTAGTCTCGAGAGGGTAGCTCGAGAAGACCGGGAGTGTGAGGTGATGCTGCGGGAAACGGAGATGAAGAGCGAGCAGGAAATGCGAGAGAGAGAGATGGAAAACACACAGCAACAAGCACAGCAACTAGGGCAGGAACTCGGCCTCCAGATGCAACTTGCGAGGGAAGCGTGGGCAGAGCAGATGAGAAGAGAGGACAGCAGGGGCAAGGAGATGCTGAGTCTGCTAGCCGCCATGATCCACAAGAAGTAGACACTTCACAACACTGCGCAAGAGTAGAAGTCTATTTTTTGGCCTACTCATTTTTTTTTTATTTGAAAAGCTCTTTTTCAAATCCACCATTTTTGACTTTTTGTATTTTTATAGGATATTGGATTTGAATGTGATTTGCCTTTATTTATTTGTTATTGTTATTGTTATTTCCATCCATTTGACATTAAAGCCCTTGTGTAAATTTCAAACTGTGTTTGGCGATCTGTCTGAAACGTGCGATATAGCCTACCAGACCTTCGGCGATAATAGCGCAAAAGCTAAATAAGCCGACATAAATGTCATGTGTGAGTATTTGTGAGACACTAAATAACTAAATAGCTAAATAACTTTAAAAACACAAACAGAAGTGCCAAAGTTGCATCTTATGAAATTATGCCATAAGAAAGCCAAACACGCCAAACTAATGCTTAACCATAATTTGCCCAGAATTTAGCAATAAGTCCCCCATGCAGCCACATTATTACACAGTAAAGCACAGCTGTTATTGACTTAGGCCTATTTAAAATCATCCTCACTCTGCTGCCCTAGTGTCTCATGTTTTGCAGACATACTAAACCATAGGCATACGTTTTGCAGACATGTGCCATAGTGCGCATACTTAGAATTCCCTGCAGGACACACACCGATGTTATGCAGATTGAACGACTTGTAGGCTACGCTACTTCCGTGGCTACTTTAATAAATAGTCGCTATTCCCCTGGCTCATAATTTTCTATAGGTACTGATGAAGGTGCTATGTCTCCGGGATTTGGTCTCTTTTCACATGGTAACTTATTCAATTACCTGCACATTCACCATGAATAGACAGGTGGCACGCCGCAACGAGGGGGTGTGTCGCTATGTCCGGGGCCCATCATTTTCTATAGCAGCTGATGAAGATGCTATGTCTCCGGGATTTGGTCTCTTTTCACATGGTAACTTATTCAATTACCTGCACATTCACCATGAATAGACAGGTGGCACGCCACAACGAGGGGGTGTGTCGCTATGTCCGGGGCTCATAATTTTCTATAGCAAGCAACTGATGAAGGTGCTATGTCTCCGGGATTTGGTCTCCTTTCACATGGTAACTTATTCAATTACCTGCACATTCATGTCTCGCTATGTCCGGGGCTCATGCTTCTGTGCGCGATTGGGGGGATTAACTGGGCATGTTCGCACGTCTCCTTCTGTTCACTCTCAGTTGTCGAGCTGCTCGTATTTTCATGCGTCTTTGTCTTCTTAACATGCGCTGCGTCCCATACAGCTTCTGAATCGACAACTTTGCCATGTAATAAAACTGTTCTTGAAAGGCAAGCCATTTTCTTTGCAGTTCTTGTCGTCTTTGTCCGTAGGCTACGAGCCAAACTGCGACCTGCTCCAGCAGAGTTTGCTCCATTTTCTTCTCCTTCTTTGTCGTTGTTCTGTTGTTGTCCTTCTGTGATTTGGGGCGAAAGTGGGCTGTGCCCGACTGACGTTTCACAAACAAGGCGTGTACCTGAATGTGCCTGGGGTCGGCTATGAGTCCGATCAGGCAAAAAATGGCCCGGGGCCGGCAGCTCCGAGCCGGCCACTCTCCTGAGCCCCGGGCGGCCCCGGGCCGCTGAAGCGCGGCTAATGAGATCAAGGCTAGTTTGTACTAGCAGAGGAAGGCTGGGCTGGGCTGGACTGGGCTGGAATGGGCTGGGCTGGGCTGGGCTGGGCTGGGTTGGGTTGGGCTGGGCTGGGCTGGGCTGGGCTGGGCTAGGGTGGGCTCGGTACGTACAGTTTGTACTATGGGCTTCACTAGACAAGCAGTGGAATGCAGTTCACCTTGTCCCACCATCATCATCATCCCTTCCCTCCTCTTATGACCTTGAGTTAAAGAGAACAAAATAAAACCTGCGGGAGAGGCTGAAGAGAGAGAGAGAGAGAGAGAGAGAGAGAGAGAGAGAGAGAGAGAGAGAGAGTATTGAACAGGTATGGGCAAGAAGGGATCACTGTTTGGGTGTGTTAAATGGGAGCCAGACATAGCAAAGTGGAAAAGGAGAGAGAGAGGAAGAGAGGGGAGGGAGGGGGGGTGTTGGGGTATGGGCAGGAGAATGGGAGACAGAAGGAGAGCAATGTAGGGAGGGAGGGCAGGAGCGGGGAGGAGAGAGAGAAAGAGACAGAGAGAGAGAGAGAAAGAGAGAGAGAGAGAGAGAGAGGAAGATAGAGAGAGAGAGAGAAAGAAAGCGCTGTACTGATAGAGAGGGAGGGAGGGCAAGAGCGAGGAAGAGAGAGAGAAAGAGAGAGGAAGAGAGAGAGAGGAAGAAAGTGAGAAAGAGAGAGGAAGATAGAGAGAGAGAGAGAGAGAGAGAGAGAGAGAGAGAGAGAGAGAGAGAGCGGTACTGATAGAGAGGGAGGAAGGGAGGGAGGGGTAGTCAGGAGGGGAGGGAAAGCACTGCAGTATTTTTCTCTGCCTCACAGCATCACTGCGTAGAGCTGCGTATAGCTCCTGATGCAGCATTGGGATGCTTATGGGTCAAAGACGTCTTTGTCATTCAGTGTTACGGACACCTTCCGCCGACTGTAACTGAAAAAAACACGATTTTTAAATTGTTTCAAGTGAATGGATGACTGTGGAGGCTTTCATGAATTCCCTGTAACAATAAATAAATAAAAAGAGTCATGTTTTTTACAGTTACAGTCAGCAGAAGGCATCCGTTACACTGAATGACATTTTGCACGTCTTTGACCCACATGTGCCTCAGTTTTCCAAAGAAGAGGCCCCACAATCTGCAATAAAAACACAATTAATGCAAGGTGTTGTGGTGTCCTCTTTGAAAAACTGATTTGTACAATTGTGCCAGCACCATCGTAGTCTCAACATCACAGTCACCATCAAGTATTTAAGAGTGACTAAAACTAAATTTAAAAATTAACACTGGTGCCGATACTCTTTACTCTGTCATAAATGTGGAGGGCAATCAGTCTGGCAGTTAGCATCTCATTTATCATGGCTAACATGCAGGAGAAATGCAGTTGTATAAAATAGTAAGTAGAATAAAATGCAATTGCAAGAATTCACACATAGATGAAAGGACGTCTGAACAGTCATTTCCAATAATGAAATGCAAAGTAAAAAATAAAATGTAACGAAACTCTTCATGTCATTGTACATAGAAGATTCGCTGAAACACTTGAACAAAATTGTTCAGTCATTCTTCAACAGGCACTCAGTGTAGCTACTAGATTAGCTTATGTTTACTAGAGATGCACCGGATCCTGATTTTTAGGATCCTGCCGGATACCGGATCCACTGCTTAAGATCCTGCCGAATCCGGAACCGGATACCGGATTCTACGAAAGGGTTGAAACACATAGCCAACTCGCACACGTGGGCCCTTTTTATTACGTTGCCGCAAACTATTTTTATGCCTCATTGGCTTACTGCCACACTGCCTTCAACGGCCGCTTCCAAAGGGCTTTCACTCAGCGATTGGGGTTGTGAAAGACTGACTGAAAAGCCTAGGCTACGTAAAAAGTACAGATGCCTCAGATCCTGATTTTTAGTAACTGCCGGATATCGGATCCACTGCTTAAGATCCTGCCGGATCCGGATAGTCTGAAAAACCCTATTATCCTGCCAGATCCGGAACCGGATCTTGGATCCTGTACATCTCTAATGTTTACTGATGCCAATTTCTAAGTACACAAAAGGGAATAGGGGTGCTAGCTTACCTAGGGCAGTGGTTCTTAACCTTTTTTTCTTGAAGCACCCCCTAACCTGTGCCCAAGACAAGCCGTGCACCCCCAATCCAAACGTCTACACGTGTATATGCACTTAAAAAATGATTTAAGTGAATAATTACATTGATCAATACCTTAATGACTTTACATTAGGACCAAACATGCTTTAATTTGGTCTTGATTTGGCCTAATTATAATGTTTGAAAGCAGTTTTTAGTTAGAACCTCTACAAAAACAAAATTCTACGCACCCCCTGAAATCTCTGGCGCACCCCGAGGGGGTGCCCGCACCCCAGGTTAAGAACCACTGACCTAGGGCAGCAAATTTACTAGAACCGGGCCCTGTTCATTCACATCATCTAACGTTGTCCGGTCTCGTTCTCGATTCTGATTGGCTGATAGCCGTTGAAAATAGGGCGTAAACACACACCTTCCAACTGAAGATCATATGCGCGTCTAAGTTAGACGTGGCCCATCGCATTTGGAAATGAGAATATATTGCAGTTGGTGTAGGGGTTCTGCAAGAAGAGTACATTTTTGTACCGTCAGTGGGTGGGGTATCAGTGTGATTGCAAAGACGTTTAATTCCTGTTGTGTTTATCGCCCCTCGCTGAGTTTTTGTAGCGAAATGTGTGTCTGGTAACGCGACGAACGCACACATGCACGCATCCCAGTAGTCGTTGCCGGGGTAACCAATCACTTCCTCAACTGAACGACGCGGGGCACTCCGTTTACAGGACTCCTCTTTGCGTCGTGCCCCACTCTCCTTACCCATAAATCGAGCACAAGTGGTAAATGTACTGCATTTATATAGCGCCTTTCCATTCCTTCGAGCACTCAAAGCGCTTTACATTGTATGCCTCACATTCACCCATTCACACACCGGAGGCCGTGGCTGCCACGCAGGGTACCACCTTGCCACCAGGAGCAACTTGGGGTTAAGGATCTTGCTCAAGGACACACCGATGGAGTCAGGCCGAGCGGGGCTCGAACCTGCAACCTTTGAGTTGCCGAACGGCTCCTCTTCCATTTGAGTTACCACCGCCCACAACCCATAGCCTCTCGTGGCTTATTGCTTAAACAGGTGATAGTTCTTTTGTTTTGAGGAAGAGGGTGCAGACATGCTAACTGGCGGTTAACGGGGCTAGCTAGCGGTGCACAATGTTTCTAGCACAGTGTTTTGTCTTGCTTAGGGCTACCTCCTTTTGTCACATCACAAAATACCTCCTAAGTCATGCTCTATATCTCCTGCCTATGTGCCTTTATCACGTACTTTTGTCGTCTTTACATTTTGACTACTACATCGTTCCGCTGGTGGAACGGCGTGCATTAAAGGGCAAATCAGGTGTAAAATGGCTTGCAAACCATGAATACTTACCACCACCATCAAATTCTAAGTATTCATTATGACTGGAAAAATTGCACTCATAAAAAGGGGGATCTTCTCCATGGTCCACCATTTTGAATTTCCCAAAATAGCCATTTTTAGCTGCAAAAAAGACTCTACTTGGACAATACTAAAAAATATGTGTTTATTACTTAGTAAAAAGATCAAATTTGGCAATAGGCAGCCCAGTTTCAATGAGCAGCCTAGTTGCAGTTCCTTTTTTTGTCCATTTCCTGCACAGTGTCCCTTTAAAGGGCAAATCAGGTGTAAAATAGCTTGCAAACCATTTCACACGGGATTTCTCCTTTAAGCTACGTATGTGTACACCAGGAGCGACCTACGCTACCTGAGGAACAGAAGTCATTATTTCTCTATGGAGGGTCAGCGACCAAAGAAACCAAAGCGAATTCGCTAGTAGCAACATGATCTGAGTGACTAGAGCAAATTTCAGCGATTAAAGTCAAGCGACTATTATGGTAATGAGCCACGACGACGTTCGGCGAAAAACCAACAGGAATATTCCTATCTCAGAATGTCCCTGCCTGGCACAGCTTTACCGCACAAATAGACCAAGCGCAACAAGAGCGAGGCGAGCGACGGAAGTAATTGACTTTGTATTAAGTCGCGCGACAAAAGCGATTCTGGAGACTAGAGGCGATTTGTGCGACGAGAAATCCTTTCAAGTTTCTATGACGCGGCAGCCAATGACTGTATAGAGGTCAGTGGCCACAGAAAATGGGAATGTTTGAATGCTTTGCCTTCTGCTTGTAACGGACATGCTGTAGTCGCTTCAATCGCATGTATTGCTCTGTCGCTTGAATCACACCGCGCCTGGTCTATTTGTGCGGTTATGGAGCTAGTGGTACGCCTACTCCTAGTTGGGAAACACAGTTCTAGCAGATGCAAGACGGCTTTGCTTTGCAGCCGTTTTTAAAGCTTCGCCTGGCTGTTGCAGTACCACCCTGCCACCAGGAGCAACTTGGGGTTAAGTATCTTGCTCAAGGACACAACGATGGAGTCAGGCCGAGCGGGGCTCGAACCTGCAACCTTTGGGTTGCCGAACGGCNCTTCTTCCATCTGAGTTACCACCGCCCACAACCCATAGCCTCTCGTGGCTTATTGCTTAAACAGGTGATAGTTCTTTTGTTTTGAGGAAGAGGGTGCAGACATGCTAACTGGCGGTTAACGGGGCTAGCGGTGCACAATGTTTCTAGCACAGTGTTTTGTCTTGCTTAGGCCTACCTCCTTTTGTCACATCACAAAATACCTCCTAAGTCATGCTCTATATCTCCTGCCTATGTGCCTTTATCACGTACTTTTGTCATCTTTACATTTTGACTACTACATCGTTCCACTGGTGGAACAGCGTGCATTAAAGGGCAAATCAGGTGTAAAATGGCTTGCAAACCATGAATACTTACCACCACCATCAAATTCTAAGTATTCATTATGACTGGAAAAATTGCACTCATAAAAAGGGGGATCTTCTCCATGGTTCACCATTTTGAATTTCCCAAAATAGCCATTTTCAGCAGTCCATTTTACACCGGATTTCTCCTTTAAGCTACGTATGTGTACACCAGGAGCGACCTACGCTACCTGAGGAACAGAAGTCATTATTTCTCTATGGAGGGTCAGCGACCAAAGAAACCAAAGCGAATTCGCTAGTAGCAACATGATCTGAGTGACTAGAGCAAATTTCAGCGATTAAAGTCAAGCGACTATTATGGTAATGAGCCACGACGACGTTCGGCGAAAAACCAACAGGAATATTCATATCTCAGAAGACCAGAATATCTCACCTACCGCGATAAAAGCGAGGCGAGTGACGGAAGTAATTGACTTTGCATTGAGTTGCGTGACAAAAGCGATTCTGGAGACTAGAGGCGATTTGCGCGACGAGAGCGACAGTTTGAAGTTGAAATCCTTTCAACTTCCTATGACGCGGTTCGGCGACCAGCCGCGACAGCCAATGACTGTATAGAGGTCAGTGACCACAGACAATGGGAATGTTTGAATGCTTTGCCTTTTGCTTGTAACGGACATACTCTAGTTGCTTGAATCGCGCGTATCGCTCTGTCGCTTGAATCACATCGCGCCTGGTCTATTCGTGCGGTTATGGGGCTAGTGGTACGCCTACTCCTGGTTAGGAAACACAGCTCTAGCAGATGCAAGGCAGGTGTTGCCCCAGCACTACACCTACTCCTGGTTGGAAAACACAGTTCTAGCAGATGGGAGGCTTTGCTGCAGTTTTTAAAGCTTATCCTGGCTGTTACAGTCAGTGTTGCCAGATTGGTCTGGGCTACTTTGGATGATCGTCTGCGGGTAAAAACGGGGAAAATTGGCCACTTGGCGTATTTTTCAGCCATTATGGGCCCATATAAGTCAATGTAATTTGTTGAATTTAGCGCATTTTGGTGGGTTTTGAGAACCTTTTGGGCGGGATTTGGTCAGACACATCTGGCAACACTGGATGTGACAGTGCTCTGAACTGGGAATTAGCCTGAGAAGGGGAGTGAGGGATAGAAGAAAAGAGAAGGAGGGAGGGAGAGTGCATGAGAGAGAGAGAGAGAGAGACAGAGAGAGAGAGAGAGAGAGAGAGAGAGAGAGAGAGAGAGAGATAAAAAGAGAGAATAGACGGATGCAAAAGGACGGAGGAAAGGAGGAGAGAGAGAGAGAGAGAGAGAGAGAGCGAGAGAGAGAGAGAGAGAGAGAGAGAGAGAGAGAGAGAGCGAGAGAGAGAGGAATGGAAGAAAAAGCAGGAGGGAGAGGGAGGGAGTGAGGGATAGAAGAGAAGAGAAGGAGGGAGGGAGAGTGCATGAGAAAGAGAGAGAGAGAGAGAGAGAGAGAGAGAGAGAGAGAGAGAGAGAGCGAGAGAGAGAGGAATGGAAGAAAAAGCAGGAGGGAGAGGGAGGGAGTGAGGGATAGAAGAGAAGAGAAGGAGGGAGGGAGAGTGCATGAGAAAGAGAGAAAGAGAGAGCGTGTGCGTGTGCGTGTGCACGCATGTGCGTGTGTGTATGTGTGCGTGTGTGTGCGTGTGATATTTTTAACACATGTATGCTTAATGTTCCTAATTGACCGTAATGTTCTTTTATGTTATCTGTACGCTTTGGCAACACTGTTACCAATAGGCATGCCAATAAAGCATATTTGAATTTGAATTTGAGAGAGAGGAGTTCATTGCAAGAGGCAGTGAGAGATGTAGCAAATGTGGAAAGGGGAGAGAGAGAGAGAGAGAGAGAGAGAGAGAGAGAGAGAGAGAGAGAGAGAGAGAGAGAGAGAGAGAGAGAGAGAGAGAGAGAGGTGTAGTTAAAGAGGAGGAGAGAGTGAAAGAGAGGTGGACTGCAAAAGAGAGAAAAAGAGATACAGAGAGACAGCGAGAGAGAAAGACAGCAAGAGAGAGAGAGAGAGAGAGATGCACTAAATATACCATACATGAAGGTGAAAGGCTTACTGGGTGGAGAAAGGTTGGGTGCATGGGAGGGCTGGCTGGGGAAGGCTGGCTGTGTGTGTGTGTGTGTGTGTGTGTGTGTGTGTGTGTGTGTGTGTGTGTGTGTGTGTGTGTGTGTGTGTGTGTGTGTGTGTGTGTGTGTGTGTGTGTGTGTGTGTGTGAAGGCTGGGTGGGGAAGGGTTGGGTGGGTATGACATTGACGTAGTGCTGGTGTAGAGTATCAGGCCAGAGGGGCTGCTGACTCTGCAGACGGGTGTGTGTGTGTGTGTGTGTGTGTGTGTGTAGGGAGGGGGGGGGGGGGGGATATGGGTGTGTGTGTGGGGGGGCGTATGTGTGTGTGTGTGTGTGTTTGGGGGGTGGGGGGTGTATTGGAGTGTAGTGTGATTGAGAGCATGCTTTCCTTCTCCTTCCACGTGCACATACCCCTCTTTTGCTCGTGTGTGTGTGTGTTCGTGCGTGTGTGTGTGTGCCTGCGTCTGTGTGTGTGTGTGTGTGTGTGTGTGTGTGAGAGAGAGAGAGAGAGAGAGAGAGAGAGAGAGAGAGACAGAGAGATAGAGAGAGAGAGAGAGAGAGAGAGAGAGAGAGAGAGAGAGAGAGAGAGAGAGAGAGAGTAAACAAATTTGTGCTGATCTAATTGTAAATGTAGATGCAGCATGATGCCGTAACACCATTGGTTGGCTGCATGATGCCGTAACACCATTGGTTGGCTGCATGATGCCGTAACACCATTGGTTGGCTGCATGATGCCGTAACACCATTGGTTGGCAGCATGATGCCGTAACACCATTGGTTGGCAGCATGATGCCGTAACACCATTGGTTGGCAGCATGATGCCGTAACACCATTGGTTGGCAGCATGATGCCGTAACACCATTGGTTGGCAGCATGATGCCGTAACACCATTGGTCGGCTGTCTGCACCTCTATCTTCTATCTTCTACCCTCCGTGCACAACAGCCCTCCCAGCAGACCCACACAGGGCTGGAAAACCTTCTTCATTCGAAGGACCATCTCAAATTCTATAAAGTCCTCCAAAGTAGGCCTACTACGTCGTATGCCCAGGGTCGTAAAGTATACCCCCGCAGCCCCCGCGAGGCAGGGGGGGGGCATACGAGGTGGGGGGGCCCACATGGACCCTTGACTTGAAGAAACAATTAAAATGACTGCGCACCTAAAACCAGGCTCACAGTACACGATTATCGTCCAGATTCTTGGCTGAATCATTACATTGTATGCATTGACAAATTATAGATGATTTTTGCCATTACCCAGTCAACACTGTCAGCAACCTTGTGTGTAGGTGTCAGGTTTCGTTTGGAGAGGTGTGTGTGTGATGCTAACACACACGCGTGCACACAAACACACACACACACACACACACACACACACACACACACACACACACACACACACACACACACACACACACACACACACACACACACACATAAACACACTTCAGGTTTCGCTTGGAGACTTGTGTGACCCACAGGCTAATACTGACCAACGCTCACACACGCTCACATGCTCACGCACACACACACACTTCCTTTTTCGTTTGGAGAGGTGTGTGTGATCCAAGGGCTAATACTGACCACCACTTGCCTGCAGGCTACTTACCCTGGTTGGCCTGGAAAGGCCATGTCACTCACTCTACAGTGCGCACACGCACGCATGCACGCACGCAGACACACACACACACGCACGCAGGCAGACAGGCAGGCACGCACCCACACACACACACAATTGTTCTTGACAAATGCAAGTGGGCTAATCTGGGGAGATCAGCCAAATGATTAAATAACAAATGGGAATCACTGTCAGCGTTTCCACTGGCTTCATTACATGGATTAAAACAGGACCCTGCAGAGCCTTACGCTTACACACACGCTTACACACACACACACGGACACACACACCACTGCCTTCATTACATGGATTAAAACAGGACTCAGTGTTGCCAGATGTGTCTGATCAAATCCCGCCCAAAGGCTTCTCAAAAACCACCAAAATGTGCTAAATTCTGCCCAAATTCATCAAATTACATTGACTTCTATGGGCCCAAAGCGGCTGAA
>NC_085864.1:54129141-54156641 GCF_034702125.1 Engraulis encrasicolus
TTATGGCCCCTGCTGAGTTTAACTCATTACTACATGGTGTTATGGCCCCTGCCGTGACACAAATGGTAGGGCACTGGTTTGCTGAGCGGCCAAACCGGGTTCGACTCATGTGAAGTTGGATGGGTTTCAGATATTTATGCAATCCTCCCACGCATGTGGAGTTTACAGCAACTACCGTAACTTAGTTTAACCCGTTAAAACACAGCGTTATACATTTGCTGTTTCTAGCATGACCCTGTGTAATGTCATAGTATTGTAGTGCTGTGGTAGTTAACTTTTCAATGACTATTACAGCGTGCCACTGACATCTGACCTGAGAGCAGGACAACCAAGTGACAATATAGAGATTTAAAAAGTCCGCTACTACCAGGATTTTGCTCCCACTTTGTGCATTTTACGTAGAGATGCACAGGATCCAAGATCCGGTTCCGGCAGGATAATAGGGTTTTTCATAGGATCCGGATCCGGCAGGATCTTAAGCAGTGGATCTGGTATCCGGAAGTTACCTAAAAATCAGGATCTGGTGCATCTCTAGCCTAGGTTTTTCAGTCAGTCTTTCACAACCCCAATTGCTGCATGGAGTGAAAGCCCTTCGGAAGCGGCCGTTGAAGACAGTGTGGCAGTAGGCCAATGAGTCTAAAAAATAGTTTGAAATAGTTAAAATAGTATAGTAAAAAATAGTATAAAAAGGGCCCACGTGTGTGAGTTGGCTATGTGTTATAACCCTTTCGTGGGATCCGGTATCCGGTTCCGTATCCGGCAGGATCTTAAGCAGTGGATCCGGTATCCGGCAGGATCCTATAAATCAGGAGCCGGTGCATCTCTAATTTTATGTAATGTTTCTGTCAAAATCTGTCAACCCATATAATTTGACCTCTTCCACAATGTTTGGATCTTGTGCTACTTGCTTGTCTCTTGGATCGAAATAAAAGAAATGTGTGCGTGTGTGATTGTGTGCGTATGTGCGTGCGTGTGTGTGTGCATTCGCCTGTGTGTGTTGGCAGTGCCGCCGCCCAGGGACACCACCATCGCCGTGGCGATAGGGGCGTCGGTGGGCGGCATGCTGGCGCTGCTCATCCTCTCCATGGTGGTCGTCAAGTGCATCCGTCGCCACCGGAAACAAGAGCTCATCTCCGACGAGCAGAAGATGGAGGAGGAGGGCAAGCTGGACGCGGACGGAGGAGGAGAGGAGGCCAGCAAGTGGGTACCACTTTACATTCAAACACACACACGCACGCACGCACGCGCATACACACACACACACGCACGCACGCGCACACACACACGCGCGCACGCACGCACACACACACACACACACACGCACGCGCGCACACACACACACACACACACACACACACACACACACACACACACACACACACACATACACACCAATCTCTGGAGGAGGAGAGGAGGCCAGCAAGTGGGTACCACTCTTTCCATCTCTCACTCTCTTCATCACCACATCTCAAGGATGCTCTCTTCTCTCTCTCTCTCTCTCTCTCTCTCTCTCTCTCTCTCTCTCTCTCTCTTGATAACCACATCTCTGCCTGCCAAGGATGCTCTCTCTCTCTCTCTCTCTCTCTTCATCTCTCACTCTCTTCATCACCACATCTCTGCCTGCATTAATTTATAGACTACATTTTACAGCCTAGCCATCTTTCAGCCTCACATCCCACTCTCACTGTACCTGCCAAGGATTCTCTCTCTCTCTCTCTCTCTCTCTCTCTCTCTCTCTCTCTCTCTCTCTCTCTCTCTCTCTCTCTCTCTCTCTCTCTCTCTCTCTCTCTCTCTCTCTCTCTCTCTCTCTCACACACACACTCCTCTCTCTCTCTCTCTCTCTCTCTCTCTCTCTCTCTCTCTCACACTCCCCTCTCTCTCTCTCTCTCTCTCCATCTCTCTCTGCCAAGGATGCTACTGTATGTTTCTCTTCTCACTTCATTTTATTCCATTTCTAAAACTGCTAACTCTAGTCGGGTTTCAGATGGAGGCAGGGAGGAGGGTTCAGGCGGAGGTAGGGAGGAGGTTACCAACTAGCTACCACTCTCTTCATCTCTCACTCTCCATCCCTCCATCTCTCCCTCTCTTCATATCTCCATCTCTCCATCTCGCTCTCCATCTCTCCCTCTCTTCATCCCTCCATCTCTCCCTCTTTTCATATCTCCATCTCTTCATCTCGCTCTCCATCTCTCCCTCTCTTCATCTCTCCATCCCTCCATCTCTCCCTCTCTTCATATCTCTCTTGATCTCTCCATCTCTCCCTCTCTCCATCCCTCCCTCTCTTCATATCTCCATCTCTTCATCTCTCTCTTGATCCCTCCTTCTCTCCCTCTCTTCATATCTCCATCTCTTCATCTCTCTCTTGATCTCTCCCTCTATTCATCCCTCCTTCTCTCCCTCTCTTCATATCTCCATCTCTCCCTCTCTTCATATCTCCCTCTATTCATCCCTCCCTCTCTTCATATCTCTCTTGATCTCTCCATCTCTCCATCCCTCCTTCTCTCCCTCTCTTCATATCTCCATCTCTTCATCCCTCCATCTCTCCATCTCTTCATCTCTCCATCTCTCCCTCTCTTCATATCTCCATCTCTTCATCCCTCCATATATCCATCTCTCTCTCTCTCCATCCCTCCATCCCTCCATTTCTCCCTCTCTTCATCTCTCCATCTCTTCATATCTCTCTTCATATCTCCCTCTCTTCATTTCTCCCTCTCTTCATATCTCTCTTCATCTCTCCCTCTCTTCATCTCTCCATCTCTTCATATCTCTCTTCATATCTCCCTCTCTTCATTTCTCCCTCTCTTCATATCTCTCTTCATATCTTCATCACTCACTCTGCCTGCTTTCTCTCTGCTTACAGTAGTTATAGACCCTTTCTAAAACAGCCAATTCTAAGTCAGAATGTGGCCTAAAATGGCTAACACTAGTCAAAATTTGATACCAGCAGCAATGCAACATTTTGGCTGCCAGCTGCTGTAAGAAGAAGAAGAAGACCCAGTACTTTCTCTAAAACGGCCAACGCAGATGACACAGAATTTGTTCTTAAACTGTAAGCTCTAGTCAGGTTTTGACTCTCTCTCCATTTCTGTCTGCCAAGGATTCTCTAGCATACTATGGCTGGATTCATGCAACTGTAGTCAGGGTTTGGTCCAAAGTGACCAGCATTAGTCAGGGTTTGATTTAAAACAGCCAACTCCAGTGAAGATATTCTCTGCAACAGCCAACTCAAACAGCCAACTCCAGCGAAGATATTCTCTACAAAAGCCAACTCAAACAGCCAACTCCAGTGAAGATATTCTGTACAACAGCCAACTCCAGTGAAGATATTCTGTACAACAGCCAACTCCAGTGAAGATATTCTGTACAACAGCCAACTCCAGTCCTCTTTTGGTTGGATGCCGTCACTCCTCATATATCTCCAGAGGCGCATCTTGCCACCAGGCAAGGCAGGCAGCCGCTGGGGGCCCCCAAGCCCCTAGATAGTTAATAACAGCCCATACTCTACTAGAGTAGTGTTGTTTTTTGTTCAAATGTTCATTCTTTTGCATTTTCGCTTGGGGCCGCACCTGACCCTAGAATCGCCTCTCTATATCTCACTGCCAATGGTGCTGTGTTTCTGTATGTCTTTGTCATATCGCTTTCATGATCTACCTGTAAATGGAGACCAGATTCGATAGCTATGGCTAAAGTAACTATTTCATTTTTCCCATTTCATTTTCTTACGTGTGTTTGTGTAACCTTGTCCTAACCCCAACAGGCAACTCTAACTGCGCTCCTCGGAGAAGGCCTTGGGTTGGTGGAGCCTGTCCCGCCTCTCATGCGCTGGTAAAAACCTGATTGGTTCATGGTGTGTTGTAGGTGTCATGTGTCTCTGGATGGCCAACACTGATTGGCTCTCGGCCCTCTTCCTTCCTGTTTCCTGTTTCCTGTTTCCTGTGTGGGTGTGCAGTGCTACCTTCTTTAACCTTGTGGTGACCTCGCTGCCCAATGTGAGGCATACTGTGCTGTAGATATGAGGAGATATGAGGAACCCATTTCATGACATATTAGCCCAGTCTCTGTATATTACCCGTTGAGAACACAAGGCCTGTGCCTCAACATTCCACTTACTGTAAAGTCAACCGCCAAACTTTAAATATTCTCGTTAATCCGGGTGGTGAAAGAACTAGCTGGGGAGACGCTAGGATCCATTTGGGAGCTTGAACATATTTCCCCTTTCATTAAAATCTCTTAACAGATGTTGACCCAGTTTCTCGAAAGTATAGTTGCTAACTATTTAGTAGGTTGCCAAAGGGAAATTGTATTCCAACCAAGTTAGTTGGCAACGACGCTTTCCAGAAACGCAGCCCTGGTCAGACATAATCCAGAAACAGAGCTACAGCTATAGTATTTCTCCACCAAGAAGTCCATTCGCGTTGCTCTTTCCACATACTGTACTTTACCTACCCAAGATGCTAGAAGTACGAACTCACATCTGCTGTGTATTAACTCGCATGGGGCAGCGACAATCCTTTCTTTTCTTTCCTCCCTTTTTCCTTCCTCATCTAGTTGATCTAGTGCAGGTGTCACCAACGTTGTGCCCGCGGGCGCCAGGTAGCCCTCCAGGAGCTTCTGAGGTGCCCACCGAGGGTGTTATTAAACAGTGACGACTACCAGATTTTAGTCACAGTTAATGCTTTTCTTGATTTAAATATGATATTATTTATTCTTAATAACCTATAAGTAAATTATCATTCAATAATAGTGTGATTTGAGAATGATGCCAAGACATCAGTAGAGGATTTTGAACAAAAGTATCCCTCGGGTAGTCCTCAGAAGCCCTCGGTAGCCCTCAGGTAGCCCTTGGTAGCCCTCAGACCCAGATAGATTGGGGACCTCTGATCTAGTGCTTGTCTTTCACCCTCTTCTCTTCCCTCTTCCCACTTCTCTTCTATTTTCTTCTCTTTTCTTCCCTCTTCTCTTCTCTTTCACCCTCTTCTCTTCCCTCTTTCCTCTTCTCTTCTCTTTTCTTCTCTTCTCTTCCCTCTTCTTTTCCCACAGCTGTGTCTCTGTGTTGCGTTCTCTCATCATGCAGTATTGTGGTGCACAAACACCTTTCTATTACCCTTCCTCTCTTGCTACGCTCATTTCTTCTTGAACAAATTAGCAAAAGGAATTAGGGGTGTAAATCACAGCCTTCATGACGATACGATACGGTATCGATTTCTTAAATCAGGGATTCGGGGTTTTTTATACTTAAGAATTCCCCACGATACGATGCGATTCGATTAGATTTTTTACAATTACTTTTCCACTACTATTGTGTTATGGAGCTAGGGCATTGCACAGGGGCCAGCAATTCGATTCTTTTCAATTCTTAAGAATGCCCCACGATTCGATTAAATCACTGACCGATACTTCCTATACATCGATACATTTTGATTTTATTTACATCCCTAAAAGGAATAGGGGATACGATACTGTGTACAATTCTTCCAATTGTTTTAGCCAATCACAACGGAAATGACCATGTCATGTCCGTAGAACAACTGATTGCAGTCAGTTTACAAAAGTGTTGATAATCCATAAACCTTGAGTTTTAAGTCAGCCTAACCATTAAGCCTGTTAATATCTGTAGCCTATTCCCCATGTAACCCTGAAATTTTAAAAAAGTTTTACTAAGAAATAGATTCTGAAACCCTGTAGATATATCGCTTGTACGACTGTGTTTTGTGATGCTGCGTTGTAGTGTAGTGTAGTCTCTGTGTCCTGCATCATCCTCCTCGTGCTGTTCGCTCTGGTCTTTTTAATGTCAGTGTTGCTCTATCTGGTCTGTTTAACATCAGTGTTTTTCCTAAGGGCTGTTTCACAGACCACATGCTTAGCCTACCAGACCAAATGCATACTCTATCGATGTCATTCATTTTAAAAGTCAAAGGCAAGAATTATGTACCTACCACAACAATATTGGATACTCGATGATCCTTCATTTCTAATCTTGTTGTGGTAGAATTACACAACCTCTAAACTGCATCAAAGGCCTATTATGGACCTGATTATATGAGAACATGAATTAATCATGACTGGTCTGTAAAGCAGCCCTGTGTCCTTTACAGTAGTGCTACTGTCCTGGGCTGCGTTTCCCAAAATCTCTTTAGTAGTACTTAAGTCTAAGTAGCACTTAAGTATGAGGGGCCGCCTAGGCAATATACAGTACCAGAAATAGGTTTCACATCATCACTAAAAGTTTATAGATACACTATTTTACCTCGCACATGCACTTAAGCAAGCATTTTATTTGCATGTACCAGAACAACACATTGTATGTATGCCAATACAATTATTTTACTTTTAACTTTTGGTGATATGATATATTGCCAAGGCGGCACCTCATATTTACGTAAGTGCTATTTAGGCTTAAGTACTACTTAAACGCAGTCCTGTCCTGGTAGATGGTGTGTTTTCTTGCTACTGTTCTCCACTCTCCTGTCATGGTAGATGGTGTTTTCTTGCTACTGTTCTCCACTCTCCTGTCATGGTAGATGGTGATTTCTTGCTACATGTTCTCCACTCTCCTGTCATGGTAGATGGTGTTTTTTCTTGCTACGTGTTCTCCACTCTCCTGTCATGGTAGATGGTGTTTTCTCTTGCTACGTGTTCTCCACTCTCCTGTCATGGTAGATGGTGTGTTTTCTTGCTACTGTTCTCCACTCTCCTGTCCTGTTAGATGGTGTTTTTTCTTGCTACGTGTTCTCCACTCTCCTGTCATGGTAGATGGTGTTTTTTCTTGCTACGTGTTCTCCACTCTCCTGTCATGGTAGATGGTGTTTTTTCTTGCCACTGTTCTCCACTCTCCTGTCATGGTAGATGGTGTTTTTTCTTGCTACGTGTTCTCCACTCTCCTGTCATGGTAGATGGTGTTTTCTTGCTACGTGTTCTCCACTCTCCTGTCATGGTAGATGGTGTTTTCTTGCTACGTGTTCTCCACTCTCCTGTCATGGTAGATGGTGTTTTTTCTTGCTACTGTCCTCCACTCTCCTGTCATGGTAGATGGTGTTTTTTCTTGCTACTGTCCTCCACTCTCCTGTCCTGGTAGATGGTGTTTTTTCTTGCTACTGTTCTCCACTCTCCTGTCATGGTAGATGGTGTTTTCTTGCTACTGTTCTCCACTCTCCTGTCATAGTAGATGGTGTTTTCTGTATCTGCTCCATATGGTTCATGTGATGCAGTGGTGTGACTGTATAAAGTATAGTGAGTATATGTCTGTATGTACATTGTACATTACCTGGTGTAGTGGGTTATGTCTGTACCCACCTGTATCTATAATTGTGTGTGACTGTACAGTGTAGTGGGTATGTCTGTATGTACTGTACAGTACCTGTAGGTATACGTAATTGTGTGGTAAACTGTGTGTGTGTTACTGCATAGCAGTGGCTATATCTGTATGTATCTGTATGTACTGTATACAGCAATTGTGTGTTAAACTGCAGTGCTGTGACTGTATATACCAGGGGTGTAAATCACAGCCATCATGGCGATACGATAGGGTATCGATTTCTTAAATTAGGGATTCGATTTTTTTATACAGTAATTGTATGTTGAACTGCAGTGTTGTGACTGTACATACGTGTAGTATAGTGGCTATGTACCTGTACTGGTAATGTATGTATAATTCTGTGTTAAACTGTGTGTGTGTGTGTGTGTGTGTGTGTGTGTGTGTGTGTGTGTGTGTGTGTGTGTGTGTGTGTGTGTGTGTGTGTGTGTGTGTGTGTGTGTGTGTGTGTGTGTGTGTGTGTGTGTGTGTGTGTGTGTGTGTGTGTGTGTGTGTGTGTGTGCGTGCGTGTGCGTGTGTGTGTGTGTGTGAATAATGTATGTGCATCTATAAGAAATAAGGGAGGGCAGCATGCCTTGGGCCCGGACACATCAGGGTAAAGAGTAATATGTGATTTTCAGTGATTTTCAACCTGTGGGCCCTGAAGGTATTCCAAGTGCACTATAATCATATTGTAGTGTGTCTTGCTATTGATTTATTTGAGTTTTATTCTTTATTGGGTCAGAAGTGGGCCCTGAACATTTGTGACAATTTTGAGTGGGCCCCACGTTGGAAAAGGTTGGGAACCCCTGGCATAGAGCTGTCAGTCACGGCTCCCTCCTGCTGGTGCTGAACGCCAGTTGCACACGGCACCACGTTACAGAGAGAGTCTGCACACGGCACTATGTAGTTCTCTGCAGGTGCCTTGTGAGGCGTGGTGGTGTGGTGTAGTGTAGTGAGCGTGGGGGTGTGGGGGTGACGGGGTGTGTGGTGTGTGGTGAGCCTGTTTGGAGGGGTTTATTTTGCAAAGGGCAAATGCATGGTAAGCTGCCACGTCAGCCATTTTAAGTTGAGCTCAGACATGCAAGCAGATGCTCGGCCTGACAGCAGAGGAGAGGCCACATGCCCTGCTGCAAAGGAAATACTGCAAGTCCTGGGTTTGGTTTGTTAGCTGCAGGAAATACTGCAAGTCCTGGGTTTGGTAGCTGCATAAAATACTGCAAGTCCTGAGTTTGGTTTGGTAGCTGCATAAAATACTGCAAGTCCTGAGTTTGGTAGTGGCATAAAATACTGCAAGTCCTGGGTTTAGTAGCGGCATAAAATACTGCAAGTCCTGGGTTTGGTAGCTGCAGAAAACACTGCGTCCTGGGTTTGGTTTGGTAGCTGTATAAAATACTGCAAGTCCTGATTTTGGTTTTGTATAAAATATTGCAAGTCCTGGGTTTGGTAGTTGCATGAAATACTGCAAGTCCTGGGTTTGGTAGCTGCAGGAAATACTGCAAGTCCTGAGTTTGGTACCTAGCTGGGTTTAGTCCTGGGTTTGGTAGCTGCATAAAATACTGCATCCTGAGTTTGGTAGCTGCATGAAATACTGCAAGTCCTGGGTTTGGTACCTAGCTGGGTTTAGTCCTGGGTTTGGTAGCTGCAGGAAATACTGCAAGTCCTGAGTTTGGTAGCTGCATGAAATACTGCAAGTCCTGGGTTTGGTACCTAGCTGGGTTTAGTCCTGGGTTTGGTAGCTGCATAAAATACTGCATCCTGAGTTTGGTAGCTGCATAAAATACTGCAAGTCCTGGGTTTGGTAGCTGCAGGAAATACTACGTCCTGGGTTTGGTAGCTGCAGGAAATACTACGTCCTGGGTTTGGTAGCTGCATAAAATACTGCAAGTCCTGGGTTTGGTACCTAGCTGGGTTTAGTCCTGAGTTTGGTAGCTGCATAAAATACTGCATCCTGAGTTTGGTGGCTGCATAAAATACTGCAAGTCCTGAGTTTGGTTTGGTAGCTGCAGGAAAATACTGGAAGTCCTGGGTTTGGTAGCTGTAGTGACGTGTAAGCTCAGGCTTTGGTAGCGGCAGCCATTTTTGTTTTTTAACACCAAAGAGGATTCAGGCAACCCTGCATCCACCCTTAAAATGTCTGCCTATTCTGTTAGATAGGCTATTTTATTTGTGCCGGTCTATTGAAATAACTCATGCTGCATCATATCTATTACTTGTTTATATTACGTATTTTATTAAACCAAAAAAAATAAATATAGTTCATATTTTCACCAACTGTACACTAACATCTCTCTCTCTCTCTCTCTCTCTCTCTCTCTCTCTCTCGCCTTTGTTTTCCAGACATGTATATTCCCTGCCTGAAGATGTTTATTGAGCCTTGCTTTCTGTCATCGTCCTGCGACTGCCTCACCTCAGCCCTCGTCCTCTTCCTCCTCTCCTTCCTCCTCCTCCACTCCTTACTTCCTGTTCTTCTCCCTCTTCTGAGAACATGGATGAAGCCCCTACTCGCCCAATACGTAACGGAGTGTGGTGCGTTTCTCCAAAGCGTAGTTGTTAGCCAGTTAACAACTTGGATAGTTGTCAATGGGAAATTCCATTGCAAACAACAAAGAAGCTAATGTAGTTAGTTAGAAATGCACGTCAAGAGTTTGAGAAATGCACCCCTGCTCTACTCCTGTTCTACTGACACTTTGTACACGCAACGGTTCCTTGGTCTTTTGTATAAAAGCCCTAAGCATGATCAGCAAGGTGATGCTTGTTAAAGAACAGGATAGGATAGTCGAAACACTGCCATTCACTATTTCTTTTTGTCTTTTAATTTCTTTCTTATTCTGTTTCTCTCTCTCTCTCTCTCTCTCTCTCTCTCTCTCTCTCTCTCTCTCTCTCTCTCTCTCACTGGGGGATCCGTTAGACATCATTTAACTTCCGCAGGTGTAGTTTTGGAGATCATGGATCCGGTGTGCTTTGATTTCGATTTGGTTTTGTCTTCCACCTCGTGCCAAAATGTCTTATGAAACAGTAACTTCTGTATAAAAAGAAAGAAAAAAAAGCTGTTCCGAAAAAATAAGCACACTGAACACTGCCAGTGTAGAATAGTTTACTGTATGAGGCGGCAGATTAGATGTACAAACGGTGGGACTGGGAAGACTGTAGCTTACGCACAGAAGCGGACTTTCCATTAGGCAAACCTAGGCTATTGCCTGGGGCCCCGATTAAATCTGACCTCCGTAGGTGCCCCAAATGTCACATCAGTCGCGGTGAGCACACAAAAAAGTCGACTTGATCTTAATTTGTCACTTATGTAAAGTAATTGAAGATATAAATGACAAAACACTAAATTACACCAAAACACAGAATTGTATGTCTAGCCTATATAATGACATTTTCGGACTCCATGTTTGTATATCGCCTAGGGCCCCAAAATGGCTAGCTCCGCCCCTGCTAACGCTGTCTCTATAGCTCTCCTCCAACTCTTCACTATCTTTCTGTCTGTCTGTCTGTCTGCCTGGGGACCAGAGTGGACAGGGCACCCATCCACCTCTTATATATATATGAAATGAAAATAACTAGCCAGTGTGTTTGTGTGTGTGTGTGTATGCTTTTGTGTGTTGGGCAGATGTTGTGAGTGTGTGTGTGTGTGTGTTATACTTGGCATAAATATTTGTATAAGTTTGCATCTTGGGAAGCAAGCAATCTAGCAACCACATCTAGCCATATGCCTCCACATCCTAAACTGGGAGATAGAAATGGTGTGTGTGTGTGTGAGTGTGTGTGTGAGTGTGAGTGTGAGTGTGAGTGTGAGTGTGAGTGTGTGTGTGAGTGTGTGTGTGAGTGTGAGTGTGAGTGTGAGTGTGAGTGAGTGAGAGATGATGGTACACAGAGGGTTCGAATTAGTGAACAAGCTGCCCACAATGCTATTGAGCTAGTACTGTACATGATGCTATTGAGCTAGCACTGTACATGATGCTATTGAGCTAGCACTGTACATGATGCTATTGAGCTAGCACTGTACATGATGCTACTGCGCTAGCACTTTAGGCTACATGATGCTATTGAGCTAGCACTGTACATGATGCTATTGAGCTAGCACTGTACATGATGCTATTGAGCTAGCACTGTAGGCTACATGATGCTATTGAGCTAGCACTGTACATGGTGCTATTGAGCTAGCACTGTAGGCTACATGATGTTATTGAGCTAGCACTGTAGGCTACATGATGCTATGGAGCTAGCACTGTACATGTTTATTTTCTTTCTTTTTTTGCACTGCCTGCTAATGTTATGATGTTTCATGCATACGTCACTCGGGTGCAACCTCTTGTACAGTTTCTGCATCGCGCCTTAGCATGTCCTCATTCGCACACAGAGTCACTCTGACAAAACCTAAAAAGTCGAGAATGCACGCACATCAGTAGCACATAGGTGCTGGACCAAACGGAAGATCAATGAAAGGAAAATAAAGGTCCGCTACACTGTTCCAAATGTCGTGCCGTTAAATTTTGTCTGGGAGCATCGAACAGTGTTGTGGACCTATATTTCCCTTACTATGACAAACCTGCCACTATGACAAAACTGCCACTATGTAAAATCTGTCGCTATGACAAGTCTTTGTGGATTTTGACGAAAGCCCCATCATGTAGAGCCTGGATGCCAACTCAGCGTCTAAATGAAATATGGTCCACTGCACTGCAATCAGACACTTGCAATCAGACATGCAAAGAGAGAGAGCTGTCATTCTCTCTCACGCACATGTACACACTTACGCACACACACACACACAGGCACAGGGGCGCTGCAAGAAATGATGGGCCCCATGAAAGATTCACATTTTGGGCCCCCTTAAGGGCCCCTCTCAGTGCTTGGGCCCTTAGAATCTGTACCACTTCCCCCTCCTAGCGGCCCCTATGCACAGGCATATGCACATTCAAGCAAAAAGCACTTGCATGTCCGCACACAAGCTTTCGCACATTGCCTGACCCACTTTGTCGTGCGCGTGCGCGCACACACACACACACACACACACACACACACACACACACACACACACACACACACACACACACACTTACGTACGTACGCATAGATGATCTAGTAAATGCAAAGTTGCATTACATTCCAAACATAGTGCACCTTCAGGGAACAGATTTTAACAAAAAAATAAACTTATAATGAACAAAGAATAGAGTTTATAAAGTTAGCAGATTTAACAGTCACTGGACAAGAGGATGTTTATTAGAGATACTATATCTTTTAGTATTATACTATATATTTGAATGTCTTGTTTGCGACCTTAGTTTGTACGAAAATATTGCCGCAGTATACTATTTTATTCACAATATTATGAGATTCTATAAAACCTATATCACAAATACATACAGAAGACGCATATGGAGAAATATATTATACATTGATATAGAACCATATGAAACATGAATAGAACGAATCTATCAAAGTTCAGAAATGTTTCCAGATGCATTCTGTCTTTCACCAAACCTAAAACGAGTCTTAATGTGCCGGTCAAAAGCTGGGTAAACACACTCCCAGATGATTTGA
Organism: Engraulis encrasicolus; assembly: GCF_034702125.1. NCBI lineage: Eukaryota > Metazoa > Chordata > Actinopteri > Clupeiformes > Engraulidae > Engraulis > Engraulis encrasicolus. Next base: position 54,141,986 of record NC_085864.1, read on the forward strand.
TGTGATCGTTTGTTAAAGTTAAAGTTTATTGAATGATTGGGCGGCTATTTTTTCTTACAAAACAATCAGGAATTGGAGGGCTTTGTGCAATGTAAAATGAGTTGGCCTACGGCATACCCACAGAACAGAACAATCAAATTTACCCCACTGGCGGATGTGTACATGTATGCCGCACAGGTGGATGTGTGTATGAAGTCAGGGTTGCCAGATGAGGCTGATGATTTCCAGCCCTAAAAATGCTCAAAACCCGCCTAGAGGCATAAAATCCCGCCCATTTTTTTTATTTCTATGTCAAAAATTGGGCGTGTTTTCCTGCTAAATGCCATTTTTACCCGCACACAGCCATCCTAAGCAGCTCAATTGGGCGGGAAACAGCCCAATCTGGCAACACTGCATGAAATTTGTAGACATGCTGTGAGGCTTGAGAAGGGGGTTTATAACAGACCGTAGTCTCAGATATATAGTTTCCTCCTTGTAGTAGAGTCTAGGGATGACAGAACGTCTCTGATTTGGTCAGGGATGCTTTCCTCGAAAGTTGTTAGCCAATTAGCAACTTGGGTAGTTGTCAATGGGAAATTGCATTGCAAACAACAAAGTAGCTAACAAAGTTAGCAGCCGAAGTTGCTAACAGGCTAACAACTTCTCTTTTGAGAAATGCACCCCAGATCAGTTAACCTTTTGCTAATGAGTGATTGGATTGTGTGATGAAGTATTATCACAAGCCCCACAAGAAAACCATCGACATAAAATGGGAAATAACCACCAGTACACACCAGTAAGGTTCAAGCATGAAGTGGCTGGTACTTTGAAATGTGGAGTCTATTACTGATAGGTTCTTTTAATGATGGGCCCTCTCCTATTTCCATACGCTTGATATAGGCCCTACACATTACAAGCACTATCAACTTTCACATTAAAAAGGGTAAATGTCGCATTGTTGAGTTGTTGGTATTATTATTTGACTATGTGTACTGAGTGTCATAATTGTTTTAAAAACCCACTTATTTAGACTGAAACGTTATTTTTGGTTCATACATTTCTAAATAGCCTTACAAAATTCCAGGCAGGAGCACACAAACACACACATAAATACACTACATTTTTCTTGATGTTGAGAATATGTTTGTGGATGTCATTGCTTGTGCATTTGTTTAAAGCTGCTACCACACTCTCCTTAATGATTATTATTAAAAGTTTTCTGTCAGTGTTGTGTTTCTTTTTGTTTGTCCAACCCGAACACAGGACAGCCCAGTGTCTCAAAAATGAACACAAACTACAGGAAGCAAGAAAGAACAGACACAGTTTACCTCCAACTTTTTTCTAAACTTTAACGATGCATGCGATTTAAAAAATTATCCAATTTCTAAGATTTCTAATGTAGCATTTGATTCCAAGAAACTCCACGCCTCCAACCCCATACATTTTCCAATCCCAGAAAACCCCACCCCACCCCACCCCAGCACAGCACATCCATATGATATGTGTATGTTGTTTATGTACAAACGTAGGCACTGTGGCTCATGGACAAGGCCGGGTGGTATTCCAAGAATTTTTTTTTATTTTTTTTTGGTATTCCAAGAACATGGTTAAAGGTGGGGTTGCAGGTATGACATCACGTTGGAGGAACTCCCCCAGGATTCTAAGGTTCTACATAGACTTATATAGAGCCTGTGGAACCTCCAAAGTGATGTCATAATAGTACATTTTCTTAAGATGGTTAACCTGCAACCTCACCTTTTTAAGTGATGAACCACATTGACCTCCATGAATAGATAGAGCCCACATCTACTGTATCTATGCTAATAGACAGTTCACAGATGTCGTTTAGCTAACGAAACGGGGACCCAGGTCTCTTCTATGAAATTATTTAACTCAAGGTTAGCTGCTGGTTTGCTATGCCGGACCCCGTTTTTTTTTTTTTTTGAAAATATCATTGCTAACCAGTTTGCAACTTTACTACCAGTTTTCGAATGGGAAATTGCACTGCAACCAAGTACGTAAGTTGCTAACGATGTTTTCGAGAAACCTACCCCTGGTTCCTTGGAATACCCCACAGGCCATATCCCCCTCCCCCATCACTCTACTCTTCTCTACTCACAAGTCGACCAGTCAGTCGGTGTCTTAACACGCATGCTTCTTCTTCTTAACTGCTTTGCCTGTGTGTGTATGTGTGTGTGTGTGTGTGTGTGTGTGTGTGTGTGTGTGTGTGTGTGTGTGTGTGTGTGTGTGTGTGTGTGTGTGTGTGTGTGTGTGAGTGCGTGCGTGCGTGCGTGCGTGCGTGCGTGCGTGCGTGCGTGCGTGCGTGCGTGTGTGAGGAGAGTCCCCTTGGACGCAACATGATGTATCGTACACCTGTGCTGTGGCCATACACACTGGACACTCCGAGAAAAAAAAAATGTTAAAAGATAAAATGAAGTAAAAAAAAAAGATAATAGTTTTTAACAAAAATGGAAAATAGCTTGTGCTGCATTGTCACGATGAATTATTTGAAATAAAAGACTAAAATGGTTTTACAAACGGACTCTTGTCATGTCTTGGTGATGATATTGCTACATAATATAATAGGCCTATTACTAATATTGCTACTGGACATTGGGATGATGGGTCACATACAGTACGTGTGCAAAGACGATCCTAACTGGTATGCACATTCTCATGATACTTCTTTGTGTGTGTGTGTGTGTGTTTGTTTGTGTGTGTGTGTGTTTGTTTGCGTGCGCGTGTGTGTGCGAGCTTGTGTATATGTGTGTTTGTGTGTGTGTGTGTGTGTGTTTGTGTGACTATGTGTGTGTGTGTGTGTGTGTGTGTGTGTTTGTTTGTGTGTGTGTGTGTTTGTGTGTGCCGGTGTGTTGAGTGTGTGTGATTCTATTTGAATGTGATTGTGAAAGTAGACCAAGGGTACCTGGGCCTGCAGTTGGTAAGTAGGCCACAGAGACTGGTGGGTGGGTGGGTGGGTGGGTGTTGGGTGAGTGTGTGTGAGTGAGAGAGAGATTCTGGTCAGGGTGGAGACTGCTGCCGTTTAAGCGGCGTACACACACAAAGCTAGCTTTTCGCTTGCTCGCCTACTCGCCACTCTTTCATGGAACGTTCGCTGAAAGTTCCCGCGGCTTTAACTGCCAATGAACGGGCGAGAAGTACCGAACTCTGCATTCCAATTGGTTATTCGCTTACTCGCCTCGCTCGCAGATAAAATATTTTGAACTCGGGATCCGCCCACATCGCATCGCTTGCACAGTACTTGCCTGCGAGGCTTGCTGGAACACATCGACATTCTATTGACTTAATTCGCTGAGCGAATAACTAGTAGTGACGTGTGTGTATGGCCCTTTAGTGTTAAATTCAACACTCGGAGAGCAGGACAAGCGAGTTAAAGTGTTAAAGGGACACTGTGCAGGAAATGGCCAAAAAAGGTACTGCAATTATGCTGCTCACTGAAACTGGGCTCCCTATTGACAAATTTGATCTTTACATGAAAGTTTACCAAGTAATAAACTAAAATTTTCTAGTATGGTCCAAGTAGAGTCATTTTTGCAGCTAAAAATGGCTATTTTTGGAAATGGCGAACCATGGAGAAGATCCCCCTTTTCGTGTATGAAAAGTGAAATTTTTGAACTTTGAATTTGATGGTGATGGTAAGTATTCATGAAAAAGGTAACATTAGTGAATGGGCAGCATGAATTCTGGAAATAAACAACTAAAAATCTCACACAGTGTCCCTTTAAATTCAACACGCATCGAGAGGGCAACGCTGTAGGCATGAGACAGTCCCAGGGGGCAGATCCAGTGTTGCCAGATTGGGCTGTTTCCCGCCCATTTGGGCTGCTCAGGATGGCTGTGTGCGGGTAAAAATGGCATTTAGCAGAAAAACCTTCCCAATTTTTGCCATAGAAATCAATGGAATTGTGCGGGATTTTGTGCTTCTAGGCGGGTTTTGAACATTTTTTGGGCTGGACATCATCAGCCTCATCTGGCAACCCTGGGCAGATCACTGCTACACTCAGTGTTGCCAGATTGGGCTGTTTCCCGCCCAATTGGGCTGCTTAGGATGGCCGTGTGCGGGTAAAAATGGCATTTAGCAGAAAAACCTGCCCAATTTTTGCCATAGAAATCAATAGAATTGTGCAGGATTTTGTGCTTCTAGGCGGGTTTTGAACATTTTTTGGGCTGGAAATCATCAGCCTCATCTGGCAACCCTGGGCAGATCACTGCTACACTACACTCAGCTGTTCACTGCTGAAGGTTACACAAGCATATACATGAACGGAAATACACACGCACGCACACACACACACACACACACACACACACACACGCACGCACAGAAACACGCACACACGCACGTTGTCTGCCTGGGATGTATGGGGTGTGAAACACAGGCAAGAAATAGGCAGGAATTCTCCTTCAAGATCCGCACCCCGTCAAAGAGCCATGAAATCCCATCTGCACTGTATTTGCTGCACTACCTTGTTGTCACTGCCTCATCGCCAACTCCTTGTCCTTGGACCACTTACTGTAATAGTCTGGAAACGCCACGCCATGAGTACGATACCAGAGAGAGTAGAGACTTAAAGAGTACTTAAAGAATCTCTGAAGATACTGATATGCAGGGCTGGGCTCTAAATTAACACCAGTCAACCGGCCAAATTACGGAAAAGACCAACTTGGCAGCCACTCTCACCCATTAGTGAGTGCAGGGCCGCTGGCAGCTTTGGCTGGGCCCGGGACAATGACACATGAGGGGACCCCAAACCTAATACATACAATGTAATGAGGATCCAATTCTGGGCCCTTGTGAGACGGGGTGTTTGCTCACTATATCATACCTATGCCTCCCATGCCTCACTGCAGCAGTGACCGGAAGGTCGCGGGTTCGAGCCCCGCGTGGCAGAGTGCCGATACACAGTATAATCAATCTTGGTTCTAATAGGCCGTCTCTGGTATAATCTCATTCCTAACTCAGACCACTCGGTATGCCACCGCATCCTGTAAACTGTGGGCTTCTGCCTTAAGAAAAAAGCTTGTAACACAGGCCCCTGAGGACTGCTGGCCCACTGGGAAAATGCCCTGTATGTTCGATTATGAGCCCAGTCCACTGTGAGAATGCCCTGTATGCCAGATAAATCCATGCCTGTCTGGACTATTATTATTATTATTATTATTATTATTATTATTATTATTATTATTATTATTATTATTATTATTATTATTATTTTACCTTGTGCTTTATCTTAATGTTTTAAATGTTCTTTGACTCTAATTTATTTATTTATTTCTCCCCTGTTTCCTTTCTTTTTGCATTTGTTAATTTTGTGAAGCACATTGGGTTGCACCTGTGTATGAAATGCGCTATACAAATAAACTTGCCTTGCCTTGTATCTTACATATCCCCTGTATGCCAGATAAAGAGTCCAGCCCTGTTCTTGTCTTACATATCCCATTTGAGGCATAGAGGTGACCTACTGTGCCGCTAGCTACCAGCTGGCCATCTTTGCAAATGGACACATGCACCCACACGTACACATACACACACACACACACACACACACACACACACACACACACACACACACACACACACACACACACACACACACACACACACACTCGCACACACTCGCACACACACACACACACACACACACACACACACACCGAAAAAAGATGCTAAATGTGGATTGCATTAGCTACTGCCACCACCACACAGACCAGTGAGGAGTCGATCCGATAGTCAAGACTTCACCTCCTGTCTACTGCCTGTTATTTAGCGTGTATAGATGTGAGATAGTTGTATATTGGAATGAAGTGTACAACCGTAACTAACTCTGTCCTTGTGAATAAAAGGCTCGGTAACACTTTACTTTAGGGATACATCTATTAGCACTAATACATACAATGTGCCTATATAAGTAACTTGTAAAGCATGTACAAACCAAAATCACACAAGGGATTTATTACCAATTTAACCTTAGTAAGGACCTAGTAGGCCTTAGCGTTTGCTTAGTACATGCCTTACAAGTTACGTATGCAGGCGTTAACATTGTATGTATTAGTGCTAATAGATGTATCCGTAAAATAAAGTGTTAACAAAGTCTCTGTTGCTGTCGGTAGTCCTGTTCGGCACAAAAGTGCATGTCTGCGAACCGCCCGTGTTCATACCGGGCTCTGAACTTTTTCCGCATGTGACTTTATTACCCGGATGAACCTGCTGATGGCCAGGCTGTCGTCACAGTTCGCGGAGAAAAACCTAGTATTTTGCGGTTCGCAATTGCCAACCAACTTTCCGGTTCGCGAACGCAAATATCTGTGCCGTGAACACGGCAGCTGGTTCACGATTAGGAGCGGGAACGGGCTCCAGCACGGTTCTCAGTCGGCCTGAACGCGCTAAGTGAGGCACAGCAGACTTGCCTTTCTGCTTAAAACACTCCCTCTCCTCCTGTTGGCCTACATTTAAAGGTAAGGTAAGGTAACTTTATTTGTACCCGAAGGTAGATTTGGTTGCAGGCAAAAGTAGCAAAAGCTTACACAGACAACAAAGTACTGACACACAAAAAACTTGCACCAACAGCCCAATACTAATGACAGTGACAAAGGACAATAACAAAACAAAACAGGGACAGCAAAAACAAAAACATGACAGACAGCAGACAAATGCTCCAAACCAGGATATGAAGAAGAATAATAAACAATAAATATATAAATATGTATATAAAAACAGGGGGAAACCTTAAAATGTTGGACTCATGTGCTATTCAGTGTTTTAATAGCAGAAGGGATAAAACTGCATCTATACCTCTTAGTTTTTCCAGGCTGGCATTAGGAACCTACGACCTTTACCATTTCCACAGTTATTACCAGGGCACTAAAATAACTTTTTTCACCACCAGCCAAAATGGCCATTACAAACACACACTCTCTGATAGGTCAAAGTGGCTACTAAGTTGGTGTTTTCTACCAGCCAAACTCGAATTTTACCAGCATTTGGCCAGTTGGCTCTTCTGTTAGTGTGCTTCTGCATTCCAGGGGAGCTCTAGGGGTATGTTGAAAAGGATAGAGGGGGCGGTGCTTGGTTGTCATTGGGGATCATTAGTCCATTTCATTGTATAATACTAAGGGGGCGTTGACAGGCTTATGATGAGGCCAAGGGGGGTTTTGTTCAAAAAAGGTTGAGATTCACTGGTCTCACTGAAGCCCTTCCACTGTGCAATAGCCTACAACTATTCTACTCAGACCTGACGAGACCCAGCACAGTCTTGCAGCAGAGAGCCCCCAATGTCCCTTAACCGATGTGTGACCTGGAGCGACACAAACGCTGCATTCAGGTTCTTGAGATTTGAGCTGTTTTATTAAAAATGTGGGTATGTTCGAGCTGAATGAACACTTTCTAGTGCAAACTGAAGGTTCTAGCTTTTAAATGCTACGTATTTCATTATTTATGTGCTTCAGAGGCTGAGATATTAAGGTTTTAATTGGGAGAGGGCACCTTTTCCCAAAAGGGGCTCAGAAAATTGGTTAAATGCACAGGCTACATATGACTGCAGTCTAGGGGGCCCCAACTGCCAGGGGGCCCCTGACTGGCCAAAAGTGGAAAAAATCGCAGAATTGTGACTAGATGCAATATTGAAAAAAAAATTATCTGTCGTGTTAGATACAGTTGGTAGATATGTTATCGTTAATTCCAAGCTTGTAATTGTGTAAATTTGTCGTGACATTTGCCTTCCTGGGGGGGGGCACACCAACTTAATCCGGGCCTGCCCCTTTCCCTATTTCACCCTTGGAGCAGCAAAATCAGCACCTTATGACAAGCCATAAAACCTGACAAATGTGGTAAGCCATTCATCAAGTAGAAGCCCATAATCTTTGAAAGATTGGTCACTATATATTATCTAGGCTAGGTAAAAACCGGAAACTGTTTTATTTTATGATGCATGATCACAGAGGTCTTATGCCTTACCTATCTTGAAACTGACCAAAATGCATGATCACAGATGTGTTACCTATCTTGAAACTGACCAAAATGCACAGATGTGTTATGTGTTACCTATCTTGAAACTGACCAAATGCATGATCACAGATGTGCTGTGCCTTACCTATCTTGAAACTGACCAAAATGCGGCAAAATGCGACAAAGTCAGATTGACTGTCTGAGTTCAGCAACATTAGAACCAATGTCACCTTTTGCCACAATGTCCAGAGATTTTACCAGAGATTTTACCAATAATATACTGTATATATGTTAAATTATGCCATACATTATTAACCCAACGCACATGATACACATGAACTCTTTTTTCAGATGATTACACATTGCATTACATTATTTCTTGTATTTACAAAATGTGAAAATAAATCACAAAGCACATAGTTGCAATAAAATGCACTAACAAGTTAATAGGGGAACAGTGTCATGTTTAATTCTACCTAATAATATCTAATCAATGCAATTAAATAAAATCACACTGCACAGTGAATAAATGACACAGCATAAATTATTAGCAAGTACAGAAATAAAAGACTAGTCCAGTAAGTTACTTGCGTCAAAACTTTGGCAAAACTTTGGCATAGCTAATGATGTCACTTACCGGCTGTGGCTATACAGTGCTGACTAAAGGCTCCCTACACCGCATGTATCTGCCCATGTAGGCTATGTGAACTTGCATCACACCTCAACCAGGGCAGCAGCAGTGTAAGTCAGCATCCCATCCACAACGTCCCATGGAGAGATACGGATGAGCAGAGAGAAAGAAATAAAGACAAAAGAAGAAAGGAGGATAATAAAAAGATAATAAAAAACGTCCCACAGCTAGTCTGATGACTCTGGACTGAAGTCCTCTATCCTCTACGCCTGTCTCTCTTTCTGGCCTGGGAGGTGTGTGTGTGTGTTTTCGCTCCGCCTACTCGCTGCTCTGAAGGAGGAATGAGGCTCCGAGAGAGGGAGAGGAGGATGGGGGAGGGGATGAGAGGGAGGGAGGTAGGGAGGGAGGGGAGGATGAGAGATGCTGGGAAGAGAGAGGGAGAGAGAGAAAGAGAGAGAGAGAGTGAGAGAGAGGGTGAATGAAAGTCCTGATAGATTCTTGTCGGGATGGGTGACATCATTCTTCTTTTTTATAAGTCCTTGTGACGATGTTTTTAAATAAAGAGCTAGTCGCCAGGTGAGGACAAACCAGAGAGAGGGGGAGAGAGAGAGAGAGGCAGAGAGAGAGAGAAAGAGGGAGAGGGAGAGAGAGAGAGAGAAATAGATAGGGAGAGAAAGATAGAGAGAGAGAGAGAGAGAGAGAGAGGCAGAGAGAGAGAGAGAAATAGATAGGGAGAGAGAGAGGGAGAGAGAAAGAGAGAGAGAAAGACATCATGAGGGGAATGCTAAGCGTTTGATGCAGATATTTCTCTTCAGAAGACTCTCTCTGTTCAGTTGTCTCCCTCACTGTCTGCTCCTCTGATTCCCTCTCTTTCGCTTGCTACTCATACGTACATCTCTGTGTCTGTCTGTCTGTACTCCCCTCTGCAACCTCCACTCCACTCCTCTCCTCTCCTCTCCTCTCCTCTCCTCTCCTCTCCTCTCCTCTCCTCTCCTCTCCTCTCCTCTCCTCTCCTCTCCTCTCCTCTCCTCTTCTTCTCTCCTCTTCTCCTCTCCTCTCCCTCTCCCCTCTTCTCCTCTTCCTCCTCTCTTCTTCTCTCCTCTCCTCTCCTCTCTTCTTCTCTCCTCTCCTTTCCTCTCCTCTCCCCTCTGCAACCCCCACTCCTCTCCTCCTCTCCTCACCTCACCTCTCCTCTCCTCTCTCCTCCTCTCCTCTCCTCTCTCCTCCTCTCCTCTCCTCTCCTCTCCTCTCCTCTCCTCTCCTCTCCTCTCCTCTCATCTCCCCTCTGCAACCTCCACTCCTCTCCTCCTCTCCTCACCTCACCCCTCCTCTCCTCTCCTCTCTCCTCCTCTCCTCTCCTCTCCCCTCCTCTCCTCTCCTCTCCTCCCCTATGCAACCTCCTCTCCTCACCTCTCCTCCCCTCTCCTCTCCTCTCCTTTCCTCTCCTCTCTTCTCCTCTCCTCTCCTCTCCTATGCAACCTCCTCTCCTCTCCTCTCCTCTCCTCTCCTCTCCTCTCCTCCTCTCCCCTCCTATCCCATCTGCAACCTCCTCTCCTCTCCTCTCCTCTCCTCTCCTCTCCATCCCTCTCCTCTCCTCTCCTCTCTCCATCTATTTGTCCCTCCATTCCTTTTTTCTTCTTTCTCTGCCAAAGAGTTTTGCTTCCACATCTCCCCCCTTCTCTTCCATCCCGCTGCTTCAGACAGACTGATCTCTCCATCTCTCCATCTCTCCATCTCTCCATCTCTCCATCTGTCTACATTTGCCGTTCTTTCTTCATCCATACAAATAAACGAATGAAGACCTCATTATTAAACTTGTTCCCTGGGAGTGTAACATCGGGCGTGTTGTTAGTGTTAGTAGTAGTGGTAGTGAAAACCTCAATCACAACGTTTACATGATGTTTCTAATTCCGAATTAATAATTCAAAATTAAATAATTCCACTGAGTTTACTTTGATCTTTCCTTTAATTCCCAATTGAGAGCTGTTTATATGACGTTTTCAAAGCAGAATTAGGCTTTATTCAGAATTAAAGTCAGTTAATTCCGAATTAAATGTCTCATGTAAACGTATAGCAATTGTTGAATTTCATATTATTATTAAACATGTTCCCGGGAGGGGAGAGTAACGTAATGTCGGGTGTGTTGTTAGGTTCTAATGTTGCATTCCCCGAGGGTAGGAGCTTCCCAATATGCAACCAGGAGGCAGCTGCCTCCCACTTGAAAAGCGTTCCAACCAGCAAGTCAAACTTGAACTATTTCTATCACTGTTATGTGCACCCATGCTGTGCACTCACTGTCATTGCTGTGTTGACGTCACGATTTTGAGGTCGGGGTACTTCATTTTGGCCCCAGCTCGCGACTTGAACATTCCGCTTCAACAGGCGTTCCAATGCATTTCAGCATGTAGGAGGTCAGAAATATCCCATCTCCCTCGAGGAATTCACCATAAATCAATAACTAACCCATATTGCATGATACGTCAGCCTGGTCCTGACCATCCCATAATACAGTGCTACCATTTCATTTCGTACGGAGCAAATCTAGGAAATCTAGGAAATACGTAGGATGGCGGGCCAGGCTAATGATAGGCTACGTCAGGTCTGTCAGCGGTAACCCACAGCGTGACCTACTAACCCCAACTCCGATGAAGTTGGGACGTTTGGTAAACAGTGAATAAAATCAAAATGATATCATTTTCAAAACACTCAATCTATTCATTAGATGAAGAATAGTGAAAAGACAACATATTAAGTGTTAAAACCGAGAAAAAATATTGTTTTGGGGGACATATGTACTCATTTCTAATTTGAGAAATCCAACACGTCTCAAAAGAGTTGGGACGGGGACAATAAATGGCAGCAAATGTCGAGGAAGACTAAAAACAAAACAAAAGACAACACTTAACAGTTAAATACATTAACCGATGAGATGATTTTATATAAAAAACAGTGTTAATTCCTATCTTGGACATGATTTCACCAGCTTAAATGGTGGGTGTATTCCTTGTCATGTTTTGCAATGTTTTCCTTTCTGTAGTGCTTACAGTGTGACAGGTCTTGACCAAAAACCCACCATTTTATCACATGCTGGTCCTTATGATGGAGCCAAACTGTTAAAACATAGAGAATGCAATTTGACCTCACTAAGTGGCAGTAATCGAAGATCTCCCTTCAAAATATAATGCATGAGTGGCTTTTCATGCCGTTTAAAACCCATTTATACCATTCAGCACTGTATTTAACTCTACAGATGAGTGAGAACATCTTAACCAATGCACTACTGCATCCGCATGCCATCATGGAGGCTGACTTTTGAAGTTAGCACTAACACAAGTTGGATGGTCCATTTTTACTGTAGCACAGGATGTGCAATGCTCTATTATTTTCAAATAGAATGGACTTCTACATCTTCTGCTGACTTCTGTAGGCAAAGGACAGTTTCCCATGTCTTCTGGGTCTATTTCAAGTGAGCTCAGGTGCTTAGGAGAATGTTAAACCCCTGTGTCATTTTCATGCATTAAGCATTCTTAATATGGTCAATTTGCAATAGCTCTAGCACTCCAGGAATTAGAGTGAGACTACAGCCAATATATATTTCATGATGTCATGAACCTATACAATGATTTTATTAACAAAAATATGTCTTATATACACTCAATCGTGGTAAATCAAAGGGAATTCAAAAATGTATGTAATAACTATGGTAATTATTCCCTTTGCATCTTTAATTCTGAGTGACTCAGCCTCTCTGTGATGATCTTATACCTGGACACCTATATTGTTCGTCAGTACAATTCATTTTGAAATGTTCTTCTTTGTTGTTTTATCTTATTTGGATGTTTACTAAATTTCACTGATCCCCGTCCCAACTCTTTTGAGACGTGTTGGATTTATCAAATTAGAAATGAGTACATATGTCCCCCAAAACAATATTTTTCTCGGTTTTAACACTTAATATGTTGTCTTTTCACTATTCTCCATCTAATGAATAGATTGAATGTTTTGAAAATGATAGCATTTTGATTTTATTCACTGTTTACCAAACGTCCCAACTTCATCGGAGTTGGGGTTTGTACAAGACCCAAACTCCAGTGACATCACAGCGGATACACATGACCACCCTGGCTCTCCATCTGGCTTCTTTTTCCACTGTCTGCCGACAACAAACCCTATTGGACCCTACAGACCAGTGGTTCCCAACCTATGGGCCGGGGCCCACTGGTGGGCCCTGAAGGTATTCCAAGTGGGCCTAGAACTTGTTGTCTTTCTTTTTTCAGACGTCCACCTTCCCCTCTGCTCTGTCCTTCCCCATGGTGCACTGCTCACCTATCCCATTACACTGCCTCTCTTCTCCATCCCTCCTACCTCCCCTTCTCTCTCCTCCATCCCTCTCTCCTCCATCCCTCTCTCCTCCATCCCTCTCTCCTCCCTCCCTCTCTCCTCCATCCCTCTCTCCTCCATCCCTCTCTCCTCCATCCCTCCTACCTCCCCTTCTCTCTCCTCCATCCCTCTCTCCTCCATCCCTCTCTCCTCTCTCCCTCTCTCTCCTCCATTCCCCCTCTCTCTCTCCTCCATCTCCTCCTCTCTCTCTTTCTCTCCTCCATCCCTCTCTCCTCCATCCCTCTCTCCTCCATCCCTCTCTCCTCCATCCCTCTCTCCTCTCTCCCTCTCTCCTCCCTCCCTCTCTCTCCTCCATCTCCTCCCTCTCTTTCTCTCCTCACTCTCTTTCATTCCCTCCATCTCTCATCCCTCCCTCCTCCCTCTCTCCTCCCTCCCCTTCCCTCTCCTCCCTCTCTCCTCCCCCTCTCCTCCTTCTCTCTCTCTCTCTCTCTCTCTCTCTCTCTCACCCTCTCACACACACACACACACACACACACACACACACACACACACACACACACACACACACACACACGCACGCACGCGCGCGCGCACACACACCTATCCATTTGCTATCAAACTCTATATGCAGTTTCTCCAAGACCTCCAGTATGCAAGTGATTACATTAGCGCAATTGCTTGCACCATCCCTCCCTCCATTCCTCTCTCCCTCCATTCCTCTCTCCCTTCATTCCTCTCTCCCTCCCTCTATCTTTCTATCCATCCCTCTTTCCATCCATCCCTCCCTCCCTCTCTCCATCCCTCCCTCTCTCCATCCCTCCCTCTCCCTCTCTCTCTCCCTCTCTCTCTCCCTCTAGTCGATCCCTCTCTCCCTTCCTCCTATCCTTTAACCCATCTCTCTCTCTCTCTCCCTCCATCCCTCTCTCCCTCCCTCCCTCTCTCCCTTCATCCCTCTCTCCCTCTCTCCCTCCCTCCCTCTTCTCTCTCTCCCTCTCTCCCTCCCTCCTGGCCTCTAACCCATCCCTCTATCCCTCCCTCCCTAACTGGTCCCTCTCTGCATCCCTCCATCTCTCTCTCCCTCCCTAACCCATCCCTCTCTGCATCTCTTCATCCCTCTCTCTTCAAACCTCTCTCCCTAAACGATCTCTCCATCCCTCTCTCCCTTCCCCCAGCCCTACCCTTCTAGCTGACCCCTCTGTTTCTATCCTCCCTAACCGATCTCTCCATCCCTCCCTCTCTCTCCATCTCTCCATCTCTCTCTCCCTCCCTCTCTCCATCTCTCTCTCCCTCCCTCTCTGCATCTCTCCATCTCTCTCTCCCTCCCTCTCTCCATCTCTCTCTCCCTCCCTCTCTCCATCTCTCTCTCCCTCCCTCTCTGCATCTCTCCATCCCTCTCTCCCTCCCCATCCGTGATGCTGCAATATGTTTCCCAAGGTCACTCTGACCTAAATGGAAAGGTGTTCGTGTTTATATGGCAGCGTACGTCTATGAATACCTATACTTTACATGCCAGTATGCAGTATGCCAGCATATGAGTATAAATAGCTGTACATAGTATGCAGTATGCCAGCGAATGAGTATGCCAGTATGCAGTATGCAGCGTATGAGTATAAATAGCTGTACATAGTATGCAGTATGCCAGTGTGTGTGTATGAATAGTACATAGTATGCAGTATGCAGCGTGTGTCTATGAATACAATGCCTGTATGCAGTATGCCCACATATGGATATGAATACTTGTA
>NC_085864.1:54164141-54169141 GCF_034702125.1 Engraulis encrasicolus
CTCTCTCGTGCAGCGCGCTCTCTCCCTCTCTCTCCTCTCGCACGGCACGCTCTCTCTCTCCCTCTCTCTCCTCCTCTCGCACGGCGCTCTCTCTCTCCCTCTCTCTCTCTCTCTCGCAGGGCACGCTCTCTCTCTCCCTCTCTCTCCTCCTCTCGCACGGCGCTCTCTCTCTCCCTCCTCTCTCTCTCTCTCTCTCTCTCTCTCTCTCTCTCTCCTTTCCTCTCCCGGCAGTCCAGTGAGTGTGCCGCGCCAGCCCAGCATTTCACCGCATTGCTCGTCTCCTCTCCACGAGACGAGATGAGATGAGATGAACTCGCCTCGCAGCTTTATTTATCTACTGCCAGTGCTAACGCTGCTGCTTCCCTCTCAGCCCGCAGCCTCGCCTCCTCGCTTTCCCTCCTGATCTTCCCTCCTGATTTTCCCTCCTGATTTTTCCTCCGTGGCTGCTGGTGTCCTGCTATAGCCTACACACGCTCAGGGGGCTCAGCGAGCCAAACTGCCGCCTGCCTGGACACCACATCAGATCACAATAGAGGAAGAGGAGAGGAGCAGCTCAGAGGAAGAGGAGAGCAGAGCAGAGGAAGAGGAGAGCAGAGCAGAGGAAGAGGAGAGCAGAGGAAGAGCAGAGCAACGCAGCGCAGAGCAGAAGCATCAGAGTGACGGCGTGTGACTAAAGGAGAGGACATTGAAGCAGGTGCAGCTTTTCTACATCTCCCCCCCACCCATCTCTCTCTCTCTCCTTCTCCCCCGCTCTCTCTCTCTCTCTCTCTCTCTCTCTCTCTCTCTCTCTCCTTCTCCCCCGCTCTCTCTCTCTTTCTCTCTCTCTCTCTCTCTCTCTCTCTCTCTCTCTCTCTCTCTCTCTCTCTCTCCTTCTCCCCCGCTCTCTCTCTCTCTCTCTCTCTCTCTCTCTCTCTCTCTCTCTCCCTCTCTCTCTCTTCTTCACCTCTGCTCTCTCTCTCTCTCTCTCTCTCTCTCTCTCTCTCTCTCCTCTCTCTCCTTCTCCCCCGCTATCTCTCTCTCTCTCTCTTTCTCTCTCCCCTCTCTCTCCTTCTCCCCCGCTCTCTCTCTCTTTCTCTCTCTCTCTCTCTCCTTCTCCCCCGCTCTCTAGTATATCTTTCTCTCTCCCCCGCTCTCTCTCTCTCTTTCTCTCTCCCCTCTCTTTCTCTCTCCAGTCTCTCTCCTTCTCCCCCGCTCTCTCTCTTTCTCTCTCCCCTCTCTCTCCCTCTCTCTCTCCTTCTCTATCTCTCTCATGCTCTCTCCCACCTGCTCTCTCTCTCCCCTCTCTCTTTCTGTCTCTATCTCCTTCCCTCCTCTCTCCTTCTCTCTCTCTCTCTCTCTCTCTCTCTCTCTCTCTCTCTCTCTCTCTCTCTCTCTCTCTCTCCTTCTCTCTCTCTCTCTCTCTCTCTCTCTCTCTCTCACAGCATTCCTCTATCTCTACCTTTCTCTCATCCCCTGTGTCTATCCTTCCCTGTTTTCTCAATCTTCCCCTCCTAACTCTTACCTCTTTCCCTCCGTCCTGACGGAAGACTGAAGAGTGGCAGGTGCTCTCTCTCTCCCTCCCTCTCTCCCTCTCTCTCTCTCTCTCTCTCTCTCTCTCTCTCTCTCTCTCTCTCTCTCTCTCTCTCTCTCTCTCTCTCTCTCTCCCCTCTCTCACCCCCTCTCTCTCTCCCCCCCCTCTCTCTCCATCTCTCTCCCTCTCTCTCTATCTATCTCTCTCTCTCTCTCTCTCTCTCTCTCTCTCTCTCTCTCTCTCTCTCTCTCTCTCTCTCTCTCTCTCTCTCTCTCTCCAGTTAGTAGTTAAGAGAGGAGGAATTGTTGTCTCTGCAGAATGTAATTGACTCCTGATTTCCATTTCGTTCCCTGTCTCTCTCTCTCTGTCCACCCCCACGTCTCTACACCGCCCCCCCCTCTCTATATCAACCCACCCCTCTCTCTCTGTCCATCCACCCCTCTCCTCTTCCTCCCACCCCTCTCTCTGTCCATCCACCCCTCTCCTCTTCCTCCCACCCCTCTCTCTGTCCTTCCGCCCCTGTCTTCTTCCTCCCTACCAACAGCTTTGCTTTGCATCCCAACAACTTTGACACCCCTCCCAGCCCAGTCCTGCAACACGGCCCAGTCCAGCCCAGCCCAGCCCAGTCTAACCCGGCGCGGTACCCCAGCCAGCCCAGCCCAGCCCAGCCCAGCCCAGGCCAGCCCAGCCCACCAGCCAGCCCAGCCCAGCCCAGCCCAACCCAGGCGAGCACGGTACCCCAGCCCAACCCAGGCGAGCACGGTACCCCAGCCCAGCCCAGCCCAACCCAGGCGAGCACGGTACCCCAGCCCAACCCAGGCGAGCACGGTACCCCAGCTCAACCCAGGCGAGCACGGTCCCCCAGCCCAACCCAGGCGAGCACGGTACCCCAGCTCAACCCAGGCTGGTCCCAAGTCAGCCGCACGCCCTCGGGAGGGAGGGGGAGTGACAACATTCCTGGCAGCAGGAAAGTACGATACTCCAACCGACACCCGGACGCACGGGCTGGCTGCCAGCCAGGCACACAGACACGCGCCCAAGGATACAGACAGACAGACAGTCAGGACACGAGACAGACAGACAGGCGTCAAGGCAGGCAGACAGACAGGCAGCTATGGAGCCTGGGGAGCAGCGGAGGCGTTGGTTCTTCCACAGGTGCAGGACCTCTGGAGACATGAAGGGAGTTAGTATCCTGGTGGCGTTCCTGCTCGGTGAGTTGCAAACATTTACTTCAATACAGAACGCAGTTCACTGCTCTGGGGTCCCGTTGTCTCGATTTTGTCATGGACTCTGTCTGTCTCTGTCTCTGCTGTTTGTCTCTGTCTCTGTATCTGTCTCTCTTTCTGTCTGTTTGTCTCTATCTGTCTCTGACTCTCTCTCTCTTTTTTTCTCATGGTATACTTAGGCTACTCTGTCCATACTGTTCCACTATAGTACACTATACCCCCCTTTTCATTCTATTTTCTCTCTTTTCTTTTCTTTTCTTTTCTTTTCTTTTCTTCTCTTCTCTTCTCTTCTCTTCTCTTCTCTTCTCTTCTCTTCTCTTATCTTCTCTTCTCTTCTCTTCTCTTCTGTTCCTCTCTCTTCTCTTCTCTTCTTTTTCTTTTTCCCTTTTCTCCTTTCTTTCCCTTTCTCCTTTCTTTTCTTTTCTTCTCTTCTCTTTTCTCTCTTCTCTTCTCTTCTCTTCTCTTCTCTTCTCTTCTCTTCTCTTCTCTTCTCTTCTCTTCTCTTCTCTTCTCTTCTCTTCTCTTCTCTTCTCTTCTCTTCTCTCCTATACCTCCCTGTCTGCACTGGGTCCGTTGCCAGTAAATCAAGTTCCTGCTCAGATTGCATAAATTCTGGGAACCCAAAACAGCTTTGCAGGTCATTTACTTGTTGTGAACCCTACCAACAGGCTTGCAGGTTGTTTACTTGTAGGTTATGTACGTGTTGTGGTGTGCTGTCTGCAATCACATAAATATTTATGCATTAAGATTCATATTCGGGACTTGTTTTTTGACAAGAGATTTGCTAGAAAGAGAATTTAATTGAACAGAACTGTATGCCATACAGTCTCGTATTGTAATCGAAGTCAGTGTCTCTGTGTAAAGGTCTACAAGGTATAAGGAGAATGAGAGTATGCTGTATGTATGCATGTCATGCAGCCAATGAGCAAAGTCCTTGAGAGTCTTGATATTCACATTTTACAAGGGAGTAGATAGTGAGGGAACAGCTCTGTCCTATGAAGGCAAACTGCAGTAACTTCATCGACTATTTATTGAGTTTAGACTGACAATAGTCTTCATTACACCTCCTTTATCGTGTGACAAAGCCTTATGGTCGAGATGTATCCTGTTTTAGAGATAGTGCTATGTCATACTTGCAGTAAATACAATATCCAACCGAATACCAATGCTTTGAAGACGCAGTTTCAATATTGGCCTTTGTATGGCAGAGCTGTATACGCCATACTGTGTCATTTTGTCTAAATGATGTGAGTCTGTTTTGTAGCACTGAAACTCACAGCTGAGCTGTGTACGCCATACTATGCATTTTGTCTAAATGATTTAGCCTAAGTCTGTTTTGTAGCACTGAAACTCACAGCTCATACTCTTCAGTTCTGGCCATTCACAGACATACAGAAGACTCATTAATTTCATTCAGTTTCCTCAACTAACAGTAAAACGTGTGTAATGGCAACACAGATGACAAAGTGTCCATTCATTGGGACTGGGCCACATCATATAAGGGACTGGGAAGACTACACTTGGCCCTGTAACGTTTTACTGTTTGTTGTCCAGTCTGGTCCAGTAACTGGGTCCTACTGTTTACTGCAGTGGTTCCCAACCTGTTTTGGCATGGGACCCCATTTTGACATCCCAAAATTCTGGGGACCCCATACACATTTTTTCAACAAAAATAAAAACGTGACTGAGCTACATACGTTCTAGGCTATTAAACCTATAGATATTTATGACAGTCTAAGATTGTAAAGGGTGTTTCAAAGAAATTCTTGAATAGACATGACTTTCAGACATTTTCAGGCGACCCCATTTGAATTCCAGGCGACCCCAAATGGGGTCCCGACCCCCGTGTTGAGAAACCCTGGTTTACTGTGTCTCAGTGTCCATGGCTGTCTGCTCTTATTTATGTGTCATGCTGTTGGGTGTCTTTGTCCGTTAGGCCTATTTGTATTTGATGTAAGGGATGGGATGTGCCACAACAAATTCCTATCAACTCTCTTGACATTCTTGAATCTCGAATCTTGGAATATGGCAAGACGGTCCTGCTTTAAAATCTCCATTGAAGTGGTGTTGATATAGCTTAAAAATCTTGGGTAACACTTTATAATAAAGGATTCATAAAAGGCATTATAAAGACTTCATGAAGTAAATGATATGTTCAAGATTTTACAAACCTTTCAACAGAGTATTTTTTTTATTCATTTACAACAAAAAAGTAGATGTTTGCTGAATAAATATATTAACATAACATTTACTACTCATTGACA
>NC_085864.1:54181641-54184141 GCF_034702125.1 Engraulis encrasicolus
CGGTGTTGTCTCATAGCAAGGTCAGGCTATTGGTGTTGTCTCATAGCAAGGTCAGACTATCGGTGTTGTGTTTTGGCAAGGTCAGACTATCGGTGTTGTGGCAAGGTTAGATTATTGGTGTTGTGTCGTGACAAGGTCAGACTATCAGTGTTGCGTCGTGACAAGGTCAGGCTATTGGTTTTGTCATAGCAAGGTTAGACTATTGGTGTTGTCTCATGGGTATCGGTGTTGTGCAAGGCCAGACTATTGATGTTGTCTCATAGCAAGGTCAGGCTATTGGTTTTGTGTTTTAGCAAGGTCAGACTGTCTGTGTTGTGTGGTGGCAAGGTCAGGCTATCGGTGTTGTCTCATAGCAAGGTCAGGCTATCGTGTTGTCTCATAGCAAGGTCAGGCTATCGTGTTGTCTCATAGCAAGGTCAGGCTATCGTGTTGTCTCATAGCAAGGTCAGGCTATCGTGTTGTCTGATAGCAAGGTCAGACTATCTGTGTTGTGTGGTGGCAAGGTCAGACTATTGGTGTTGTGTTGTGACAAGGTCAGACTATCTGTGCTGTGTTGTGGCAAGGCTATTGGTGTTGTCTCATAGCAAGGTCAGGCTATTGGTTTTGTGTTTTAGCAAGGTCAGGCTATCGGTGTTGTGGCAAGGTCAGACTATCGGTGTTGTCTCATAGCAAGGTCAGGCTATCGTGTTGTCTCATAGCAAGGTCAGACTATCTGTGTTGTGTTGTGCAAGGTCAGACTATTGGTGTTGTGTTGTGGCATGGTGAGGCCAGGCTATTGGTGTTGTGTCGTTAGCCTGGTCCTGACCATCCCATAATACTACCATTTCATTTCGTATTCATGTTCTGGAGGTTGTTTGATCTGACGCGATTGCAGGAAGCGGGAAATACATTTTCGGACAAATAAGGAAAAGTTGTTGAACAAACGTGTCTGACGTCTATCTTTGGCGATGTAGGACCGTTTAGTCTCTTGGCGGAAGTACGTAGGATGGTGCGCGAGGCCATTGTGTCGTGGCAAGGTCAGGCTATCAGTGTTGTGTTGTGGCACACATGCCGTCAGGTGGGGTAAGGTGAGGTCTGACTGTGGGGGCTGGAATATCGGGGTGGGAAAGTGTCCTTGAAATCCGTCGTCACCATGGGACCAGGGCCGGACTGGCCATCTGGCACAGCGTGCATTTCCAGTGGGCACCACAAACACACTTGGAAAAAAAATAATCAGGAAATAGGGGCCCACAAGGGTGTGGGGCCGACAAGGGTGCGGGGACCATCGGTGAGTCAGTTCTGCGCCATTAATTATGAGGGACCCCTTTCACATAAAAAAAGTGTCCGGGCCCTATTTCTCCCCCAGAGGGGGCCCTTTAAGCCAAAAGTGTCCGGGCCCTATTTCTCCCCCAGAGGGGGGCCCTTTAAGCCAAAAGTGCCCGGGCCCTATTTCTCCCCCAGAGGGGGCCCTTTAAGCCAAAAGTGCCCGGGCCCTATTTCTCCCCCAGAGGGGGCCCTTTAAGCCAAAAGTGCCCGGGCCCTATTTCTCCCCCAGAGGGGGGCCTTTAAGCCAAAAGTGCCCGGGCCCTATTTCTCCCCACAGTCCAGCCCTGCCTGCATGGGACATTGTCATTGGTGTGAGGTGAACACCATGCCACTCTCCCCCCCCCTGCATGGGACATTGTCATTGGTGTGAGGTGAACACCATGCCACTCTCCCCCCGGCATGGGACATTGTCATTGGTGTGAGGTGAACACCATGCCACTCTCCCCCCCCCTGCATGGGACATTGTCATTGGTGTGAGGTGAACACCATGCCACTCTCCCCCCGGCATGGGACATTGTCATTGGTGTGAGGTGAACACCATGCCACTCTCCCCCCCCTGCATGGGACATTGTCATTGGTGTGAGGTGAACACCATGCCACTCTCCCCCCCCCGCATGGGACATTGTCATTGGTGTGAGGTGAACACCATGCCACTCTCCCCCCCCCGCATGGGACATTGTCATTGGTGTGAGGTGAACACCATGCCACTCTCCCCCCCCCGCATGGGACATTGTCATTGGTGTGAGGTGAACACCATGCCACTCTCCCCCCCCCGCATGGGACATTGTCATTGGTGTGAGGTGAACACCATGCCACTCTCCCCCCGGCATGGGACATTGTCATTGGTGTGAGGTGAACACCATGCCACTCTCCCCCCCCCGCATGGGACATTGTCATTGGTGTGAGGTGAACACCATGCCACTCTCCCCCCGGCATGCCAATGCTATTGTACAGCCTATAAATATCCCCATTGCATGCCAGAGCTAATGTACCTCTGCATTCCTTCGGGACAAAGATTGCTACACTTAACACAATGGTCACATGGCAACCGTGTGGGCTGTAAAGCAAACAATGCAGCCATGGGCCAGCCATGGGCCAGCCAGAGCACTGGCCTTTAGATCAGAGGGCTGCAGGTTCAAATCCCACTATGACCTAAAGTACACCTCCATCCATGGCTGAAGTGACCTTGAGCAAG